>NW_022475081.1:118914-197691 GCF_009193445.1 Aspergillus pseudotamarii | reverse complement strand
AAAAAAAAAAAAAAAAAAAAAGAAAAAAAGACACACACACTCTCTCTCCCTCTCGCTCTCTCTTTTCATGACCCGCCGTTGGTGATCGACATTCAGTTCCAACCCCTCCGATGCGGTTCTTCCTAAAATAGGAACCTCTCTCTCCAGACAATTGGACAAGCGCCCACGTCGTCTCCTCTTTTTTTTTTTTTTTCTCCAGCGCGATCCGCCACTCGTCTTACTTCGGCTCTTATACCTTGCACTGTGATCACTCTCTTAGTCTGATGCATTAGACTTCCTCTTATTACCTAGTGAACCAGTCTTTCACATCACTTCAACTCTTATTGAGTGCGGGGTGCACCCTAATCCTCGTCCGGCCGTTGAGACTCACCACTTGTTTGTTTCTCTGTTCATCGACCCTATCCTCTTACTTTTCTTCTTCTATTTCTATCTCTTTTCTTTTTACCCTCTTCCCATCTCTTTCTACCTTGAGCTCTATTGCTGAAGGATTCATCGCCATGCTTCTTGCCTCCATGCAACCGCCAACGTCACATTATCCTCCTTCCGAAGCAGGTCCAACGGCCTCGCAAACAACTATGCCCACGGTCACTTCTCAGACCTCACCATGCCCATCGACAGTCTCACACTCAAACTTGTCCTGTAGCCTCTCATCCAACGTGACAAGTAACCGACGACCTACTACGAGACCCAAACTTACACTCCAAACGACGTCACTTCCCCTGACATTCGGCACTTCTTCGACGGGATTGTCTCTTTCGCTTGCTACCGGACCGACAGCGTCCCCCACGGTTCGCAACACTTTTAAGAATGCCTATGAAGTCGCCGTACCATCCTCTGCCACCGCTTCACCCTCAAGGTCATCCAATCACCGGTTCAGCAAACCCTCGTCGCCATATACCACAAACAGCCCTTATCAGCTCCCTCTTGGAGTCAAAAGTATTCTTCGCAACTCGCCGTTAGAACCGACCTGCAGGCGCCGGGGCTCAGTGGCCGCGATCGGGCCCAATGGTGGACCGAGCTCACGCCGTGTTTTTTTCCCCGCCAAGAAAAAAGTAAGCTATCGGCAGCCGCTGGAAGAGGAAATCCAAACCGTGCACTACACCGTGCGTCACTCCGATATCACAAATCAGCCCAATCCTGAATCCCACGAAGCTGGCTCCGGGGAAGATTCGGATTCGAACACGAGTGCGGAGCCATCCGATGCGAGCACGTCGGATGAAGATGTGGAGGCAAAATCGAGCAATAACCCCTTGAAATCATTCGGAAAGAAGAAGCGGAAGCACTTAAGTGCGGAAAAACAAATCCGGGCAGTTGCTCTAATGGACGGGATTGACAAAGATGGCTCCTCCACTCCACAAACGCCATGTCAAAATCGGGCCAAACGTCGCTGCGAATGGAGATGGACCCTGGGACCGTTAGAGATTCGGGATGGAAATGCCCAACCTTCACAGGCTGAAGAGCGGACAACACCCAACCCGACAGAAACTATACCGAACGTATCCCCTGCCTCTAATGCCACCACAATATCGCCGGACAACGAGAATGACAGCCCTAGATCCTGGGTCTCGAACCTTACGTCTTTGTCCAGTATCTCAGAGCAAAATCCCAGCCCAAGTTCATCCATCGCTCTAGAGGTCGTCACAAATGATGGTTGCAAGAGTAATATGACTCACGAAGCTGAACGATCGCACGCGAATTCAATCCAATGACGAGCGATGAAATGGAAACCAAGCATGCATTGATGAGTTTAGGATTTCCGATTATGATGATTTATGCATATAGAAGGCATGGGACCATGAGCCTTTTCAGCAAGCATCTCTTCATACATACATACACATGTTTATATACATATCAGGCTGAGTTCGGTTGAGGTTTCCAGAGCATGATTGATTGATTATTCTTTACATTGGGAGTTACATGAGAAAGCCTTTGCTTGTTTGATACCAACGAGGTTGGCGGCATGGTGCCATTGCATATATATATACACTTTTTGTTTTTCATCACAGCATATACATACCTATATATTACTCCTTACTATTCTAATAAATATCTACGGTGACACTTGAGACACGGTTGTGCACGGTTCTACCTTCCCTCGCACCATGTTTGACTCCATTCAAGGTCCTCCTCATGCGACACGAATACGACTGCCGATCAAGTCGTATTAAGAGAGAAACATGTGGACCTCGAAATCCACATTCCGTATTTAGACTCTACCGATCTGTTGATTAATAAGAACACGCACGCCGTTGAGGACAAATAAACAGTTTCAGCGGTAAAGTACGACGGTTCGCAAAGATGCCAAATGAGTAAACTGTTCATGGAGACTACTATGTAGAGTGTACGGATAAGTACATTGTCAACCCAACTCCGTGACATCATAATCATGCAGCGTCAGCAAGCCCTAATGTACAATTCAAACTCAAACTATTAAAAAAAAAAAAAAAAAAAAAAAAAAAAAAAACACAAAAAAAAACTCTCACTAACAAAAAAAAAAAAAAAAAAAAAAAAAACCTACCAAATTAAAAAAGAGGTTATACACTCCATACACCATTTTTAAAACTGTACAATATAGTATTTTAAAGATAATAGAATTATTATAAATCATTCCATGATGCGTGAAAGCATCAAATTTAGATAAATATAGATACAGTAAGCACGTACACCGCACTCTAATTACCAGTCTCAGTTTCAATATCGGGCTCCCGGCCAGTCAGGTTGCCAGTGAATCTCTTCCTCACTTTCCGCAGCGCATACTTTGCCTCATCACGTGCGAAGACCGCATTACGAGCCGGTTTCCATTGCATCAGGCCGCGCTGTTGTCGTTGCTCACTGCGTCGATTGGCCTTTTTCGTGTGCTTATTCCCTTTACTTGAGCTAGCGAGACTATCTTCGGTGGTGGAGGGTGGAGTTTCTGTAGAGGATAGCTGAGAGCCATTCAGAGTAGAGAGTCTTTGCTCTGTGGAGGTCTCGGTCCTGCTAGATGAGGAGTTGGAGGAGCCGTCGTCTTCCTCTTCTTCTTCTTCGGGGTGTACAGCCTCCACGGAATGGCCATCAGCGGAGTACGGTGGCTTGTCGCGGCCGGGTTCGGCGACCTTGTGTCCGTCGTGATTCATGAATGCGCTGGGGTCGTTGCCGAATGCGCCACTCCAATCTTGTCCTTGTTTGTCGATCCATTGGCGGCGTTCTTTGGGGTCAGCGTGCTTCAGGACATCGCGGCCGTCGACTAGTGATTTTTCATGCAATTGTTCCGTTTCTTCTGGGACTTCAAGAGAGATGCTTCGGGGCCGTACGCCTTCGGCGATGCACGCTTCCCATGTTTCGTAGGTCTCACGGGAGTGGTTGTCCACGACGTAGTGTTCATGGGACTCGTCGATGCCGGGAGTGAAGCGGCATGTGAACTGGAGTCGACCGATGATCTGGAGGTCTTCTAGTCCTGGCTCACGTTTGGCTTCCCAGTTTTCTTCTGTGATGTAATTTTGGGTGAGTCGTTTTCCGTTCTTCGTTGACCAGAGGGGTAGGTCGACGGGGGTGTCTTCGTTGTCTACCAGGTGCTGGAGCCAGAGGATTGCGTAGGCTGCAGCGCCATGTTTTCCTGGTGAGTAGAACTCAAATACAACGGGAGATCTGTAGCGGTGCTTTACGGGCAGTCGGGTACTCTTGTGGAGAGATCCGTTAGTCAAGTTGAAAGAAGTGTCCTGCCCTTCGATTGAAGCCACGTATCGTGGGATCTTGCCGCTACTGCCACCCGTCCGTAGCTTAATCTTGGCTCGATGGCTGAAGTTCTTTGCGATGATCTTATCCGAGGCGAACTCGAACGTACCGACATCCCATCCAAGCATGTTTGGAGGTAGCCGAGTTTCAACATGCCGCAAGAGTAGTGAGACGCGAATTCGTCCATATCCAATGCCGCCATCTAGAGGGTACCATCGGGTAACCTGCGAGCTCGTTTGGAGGATTTCTGATAGCTTTAGAGGTACCACTCCCAGAATTGGATCATGCTCTCGGTAGCGTTGGTCCCTAACAGTCACGGTAACGATGGCTGAACGCCAGTCTCGAACAAATCGCTCCGTGCCGGCATTAAATATGGGCTTTGAGCTGACAGCTTTCGGCCGCGTACGATAGACCTGCATAATTCACCATTAGCTTCAGTTGTTCTTAAGTAAAATTGGTGGGATCAGAGATTACCAGCTGATCATTTAATATAATCTTGCAATAGCTGGTTGGCAGGTCTCCTCCTTGTTCTTCCGTATTTTCTCCATACGGCTTCGCTGGTTCATATTCTCTTCCTTTTCGATACCGGCTTCCCTTGATATTTGCAAGTTGCAGGTTCACAATTTGATGTACCACAATACTAAGAATGCCACTGGGCCAGAGCGGGTCCGGCGGCGTGTGAGTGATAGCATCCTCCTCTTCATTGGTGACGACTCCCTTATCATCTTGGAATTGAGGATTGTCCCTGAGGTTCTCGGGTAGGTCTTTCTTTTTGCCGTCTGTCCTTAGCTCTGGCCTCAGTTTCGGTTTTCCGAAGAAGCCGACTTCCCAGTGTAGCTCACCGGGCATCTCGCTCCCCTCGTTGAGACCCTGCAGCTTAGATACTTGGGGATACATCCGCGCTGGATGCTGGATCATCTCACGGATCGGCAACTCAACCTTACCAACGATGTCATCTGCCGTGTTGCGATCTGAATCCCATAGCTCAACACTTAGATTCTCGTTGGCGCTGATAAGTTCCGGATTCACAAGTAGTGCTGCAGTTTCTTCCCAAACTGGATTCAGGTCGTCTGTAATCACCCTTGTGCAATACATAGGCTTGCCGTACTTCGAGAAAGAAAGATTTATGTATGGATCGCTACCACCACCATAGCTGCCACGCCTATCTTGCTTGCTCAGCCCAGTTGCACGGTGAATACGAACCCACATGATACCCAATGCTTGAGTCTCCTTGATGATATCGTCGCCTTTGAGTATCATACTGAGGTCCATTGTCATCGATTTGGGAGCTGCAAAGAGACCACATGCTGTACCAATGGCATAGTTGACGAAATTCGAGATGAGAGGGAGGTTCAAGATATTGACGCCAGCTTTGAACATCGGCATACATCCGGCTCTGATGTGAGGGATTCCCACAAGACTGAATGTCATGTCCTTCATAAAGGGTGCTTCGGGCATCAACTGAAATCTGATCCGGACAGTGCCAACCATCTCAATCAACTCCACAAAAACTGGGAAAGGAACTCCGAAAAGGCCTCTGATGCCCAGATAAAAGACCAACTGCATATGCATGTTACGTGCTTTGGAGGAAGCGGTTTGACCGGTCGGCTTTGCATGGTAAGCAAAGGAGGCTTCTATATTATAATAACTGCCACCCTCCTCCATGGCGGCGGCTTCTTGAGGGTCTTTATTCTTGAGATTCTCTTCACGAACATTGTCCTTAATGTGCTGTACATGCTCGTCCGGAAGGGCTCGCAAACTTAGTATCCGCAAAGGATTGTTCCCTTGGTCAATTTCGGCAATGCGAACGTTCTCAACTACGCTAGGAGCGGACGCCTGCATAATATCCTCGATCGTATCGGCAACAGGCGACAGCATGTCCGGGTTAATCAGGCCCCAAATGACTCCAAGAAATGAATTCATCCACTCGACAGATTCAGGCAGGAGATTAGCAATAGCCTAGAGGATGAAATATCAGCAATTGTAAGATCAGACGAAGGCAGAAATTTGACCTACCATTTGCCCTCGCAGTTGCTCACTGCTCCATTCCATCTCTCGGCCACTCCGAATAACTTCTTGTACCCACAGCCACACACCACTTGCAATGCAGGCAGCCAAAGGGAGGAGAGCCCAAAGTGAACCACCAAACATCCGGCCCACAAAGAGGGTTCCAAATACGATCCCTATGCAGAGCCCAGTCCCTCTTTTCTCTAGTTTGTCATACATAGGCTTGTAGGAAATGGACGGGGTTGGATGAAAGAGAACATTCGTGATTTCTCCGTGGAGGGGGACGTCGGAAGTAGTACCCTCTGCGATGGGGTCCGGAGGTGCCGTTATATCCTGATTCTCTTTGTAATCCTTGAGGCTCTGGCTTGGGGAGGTCCTAACATCCTTCATTTTTTTTTGCATGAACTGTCAGTTTGGGCTAGCCATAAGAGAGTTATACCGTGTTGGGATACTAACCGTTGGCTTTCCAAGATTGGCATTGGGGACTACCAACTACAGCCAGATTAACAATTGAAATGGTTACCAAACGAGTAAGGACATAGTATCATGGAATACATACCTTGGGATTCTTCACAACTTCCATCGAATCCGCATCCTGATCTTCAACCTCTATGTCGCGACCAGTTGTCGGGTCTGTAACCATACGAGTTTTGCCTTTGCCAGGTCTCTTCCGCGGTTTATGAGGCTTCGCCTCTCCGCGGGCATCTTCCTCCTTTTCCCTCGCGGTGACAACCTCCTCGTGGGCCTTACGGTCCTGCTTGTCTTTTTCCAAGTGCTCTAGGAACTTTTGGATAGTGGGTACCGGGTTGTGTGTACCATAATGTTCTCCTACCCGGTGGTGTTTGGGAGAATCAACCCCGGTAGTGTGGGGTCCCATGCTGAAGATAAGCCTTAACAAGGCTTCTCTCAATAGAAGCTATGGATAGACGAAAAAAGAAGGAAACTGAGAAACCATGCAAGTCAAACAGCGGCCCGAACTCTTATGCTAAATTTGGACGCTCTGAGTCCTGCATTGGACGGAGAACAAGGGGGGGCAGAAAGAATTGAGTTAAACGGAATTGAAGATGAGAGGGTGTTTGAAAGCAATGAGTAGGTTCTAGTCCGTGTCTTGCGTGAGAGGAACAGCAGCTCTGGTGAAGTAATGGCATCGTCCAGCCCTACCGTAGGAAGAACTACGTCATTGTGGAGGAACCCCAGACGTCAGCCAATGTCCGGTGGAGTTAAGAAGGTGTATGGACGGTCCACTAACAAGAAATAAGAGTCGCACTAGAAGGTAGAAACAGACTGAAGACACCAAGATATACACAGGACTAATACTAACTTTGCTTTAGGATTCGGGATACCATGTGGATGTCACTGATTAGGACCGTCTCTGATCAAGGCCGAGATGGTCTTGGCATACATGATGAATTGGCCCATTGAAGATGGCTGATATCGCCAATAGCTGTTAGTATCCTCGTTCCGCTAAGCTTTTCTTTCTCTGTATTAAAATAATATGAGGCGACTCATCATGAATGTGTCCAGGCCACTTCAGATTGAACGGTTGTGGCTCGATTTCTTCCAGAAATTACTCTGTGAAATGGTATCATCCCGACTGGTCGCAAGGCTATCGATAGCATGGGACGATCCTTGAGTGATGATGTCACACTGCTACTGTTTATATTTGTATTTTCATTGTGGGTTGGAAGATCAGCCATTCAAAATTATAAAGATTGCGTGTACGTAGTTTTACTGAGTACATTCCTGAAATGGTCGACACAACGATACTATACAATTGGTAAACAAATTCCCAGGCAATGTATATAATATATAGAGACATAGACGGGTAAACAAGGTAAATAAAACTTTGTTCGTTACAATAGTGTTATAGATACAAGGACATTCCCATAAAGCTTCTCTGTTTGTATGGATCTTACAGGATTATATATTGTGTTAAAAGCTATCTATAGACTATGAATCTGATATTGGACTGTCGACGGCTGTAGAATTACCTTAGCACTAGGCGATGATTCATACGAAGGAAGCCGAATCCTTCTCAATGCTTCAACACGTATCACCAATTGAATCAATGCCCTAGGCAGGAAACCACTTCTCCATATACTCACCTAGTAGTAGTACCTACTACGTAGCACTAACTAGGTAGTAGCTACTCCGTACTACCCAGGAAATTGCCAGTATATTCCAAAACAGGTTAGAAGCCTTTCGCAGCCTTACTAATCCAAAATGCCCCACAATTTCACGCATAGCGAATAAGAAAAGGAATCGCTCAACAAGCGCCAAGACTTATATTACCTGACATCAATCACTTTCATGTGGTCGAAGGACCAACAACATCCTACTCAACAGGTCGTTATCTATAAGGCTGTGCCAACTCACTAGCTGGTACTAGCGTATCGTGCACATACTACATACCTATCAATACAGTAATTGAACTTTATAATACGCACCGAATCCTACTCGAAGTCGATTAAAAGAGCTAATTCACAAATTCCCCGAGAATGTCTTCAGCAGAAGAGTCGCCAGCTCAGCGAGCAGCTCGTCTCCGACGCGAGCGTCGTGAAGCTAAAATCAAAGAGGGTGGTGCAGCGCGTTTGGATAAGATTACTAGTCTCAGCGGACGCACACCCGCAAGTAGTATGGACTCCCTTTTGTCTGTTACACTCACCACGCCGGTCTTGAGGTCAAAGAGCGAAGCTAACTTCAATTCTGCAGTGCGTGAAGAGACATCGCCATCGCCATCGCCATCGCCATCTCCCCAGCCTCCTGCGCAAGTTTCTTCCACACCGGAGACAGAAAAGCCTCAATCGCAACCAGCACCGGCACCAGCATCAGCACCAGCCCAACCAACGTCGAACCCCGAACCCCAGTCTCCCGAAAACCTACAAGCACAACAGGAGTTATTCCGCGCCCTTCTCCGCCAAGGTGGACCATCATCATCTGAGCAGGGTCCTCAGGAAGAGGATCCCACCATGCAAATGCTCAATACCTTGATGGCAGGAATGAATGGGCAAGATCAGGCTCCTGGTGGAGCTCCTGGTGGAGCTGCTGGCGGTCCATCATCAGCCGAACTCGTGTCTGCCCTCGGACTCCCTCCATTTGTCGCGGATCTTCTTGGAGCTGCAACTCACAAACCGACTGATGAGGAGAAGAAGGAAGTCCGGACATGGAAAGCTCTGCATGTACTGTTTGCGGTCGCTGTCGGGATTTACTTGCTCATGCTCATTGGAACGTCAGTTTCTACCTACGGTAGCCAGCCACCACCCCCTGCCACTGCACAGAACCCATTCCTTTACTTTACAACGGGGGAAGTTGTGTTGACTGGCGCGAGGTTAATGAGCAAGGGCCGGACCGGGACGGCTGCCGGAATAATGCTCTGGCTTCAGCTCTTCCAGGACATAGTCCGCGACGGTAGCCTTGTTGTGTTCTTACTGGGGATGGGCGCTTGGTGGAGCCGTGAGTGGACGGCCTATTAAGCATGATTGATGTTGTTGGTCGTTATGCACGTTACATCTATTTTTTGTTCTTTTCTCTTCGGATCTTGCATTGTAAGCTGTGATGGTATTCATATGAAAAGCAACGGCAACTGAAGCTATGACCTCCTGTTTTATAGTTTGAATGTGTTAATCACTACTTGTCATTATTGGTACCACCGTACAATATACTTCGCACTCACTTCTATCTATTACATTCCGTTGTATATGACTGATTATTTGTAAAACAGACTCCTGGTCTCCCTCCAACCATGGCGCCGCCATTACCAGGTCATCCTAGAATTACCTGTCAATATCTTGCGGAACAAGCAAGATCAAGTTATTCAAAAAAAGGCCCCGCATAGTCTTTCTCTGTTATATATGATTTAAGATCGCACAAACTGCAGCAGCTGGGTGTCACATTATGTCTAAATCTAGATACTCCGTACTGACGACAGATATATCAATTGCGAATATGCCTAAACCAGGTGACGCCTTTACTTATCCACCCTTTGTTACCGGCAGACTGTATACTATAGATAAAATACGGAATTGCGATTGGATAAGTACCGTTATACTCCGTACCTTGGTGGACTATCCGTAGTCCTCAAGCTGGCGTCGGGGTGACGTATACATACCTCAACATAGATAGTGCCATGCACGAGGTTGTTTGTTTAGCCGTGTCTAGAATCATCATTTTCTGTAATCTTGTAATAGGAAGGGTTATAGGGTACTATAATAAGGTTCAAATATAGTATGCATTGTAACAAAAGGTCTCTGCGCCACCTGACTCCAGATAGTATCCCAATTCATGTCGTAAATAGCTGATAATTTGGGTACTCCGGAGTATGGATTACTGGCGTAGCGGGATGTTGCTCCAGTATCAAGACAGGCCACAGAGACTGATGTTCAGAGCCCGGATGTTCCGAGGCGACTGTAACTAAGCAACGCGAGAATCCCAACAAGGGTATCAAACGCGCCATCTATTAGTGTGAAATCGATACTGGGAAGAACAGGGGTACCGGTATGTCCATCCTAATAAGTTGTGATGATCATTGGTCCGCAGATAAGCCGTCAAGTCAAACCAAGCCCACACTCATAGTGGTTCGCGCACTACGGAGTAGACTAGCGGTGGAATGATAATCAGGCCCACCGGGTGCGGCACAAGAAGTCAACCGAACCTTGCTGTTTTAAGCAAGTCCAGTCAGTCGAGATTTGACGAGACTGCACTATGTTACACTAAAGTTGCAGTCACTGTGGATTGCGATGACCAATGTAGCCTCCGGAGTGAGCTCCGTACCCTAAGCTGTGACAATGGATGGTAGGTCCGACGTAGTAGTAGGTAGTACCCACGTAGTATGAGCAAGGAGGGGAGGCCTCTATTTGAACACAGACGGAGGAACGAAGAGTACATGCCTATAGGCTAGTGCAAGTGCAAGTGGTAAGGAGGGAGTGGGTTCGAAAGTCTGTACCGGAGTCAACTAAGAAATAAGCTGGTGTGAGTTTTGACGAGTTAGATGATCATCAGTAGCCGCTAACCACCGCTAAATCAGGACCTAGTAGGAAGCGTGCCTGAGGCGGCGCAGAACAGGTGATTATCCGTTTTCCCGACGTAGTGTGTGGACGTGGAAGAGCAAAGTACGCAGTCGGAATAGGAACAGGATGAAGGGAAGATAACCTTATAAACATGTTTATGAGGCGAGTAACCATAACCTCGGTGTTCGTCACGGTTAACAAAGATGTCCGGGCTTCCGTGTAGCCGTCTCGGTACAGGCGATTCAGTGCCTGGAAACCCAGGCAGGGAAGCCGAGCGTTGATCATTCTATGGAGTATGTACTCCGTACTCCGGAGATGGTAGACTCTATGATGTTCGCGTTGCCGACCCTCTCTCCACATTGCCCCTCCCTTCATTATGACGATCTTGATAGGTGGCCGTAAGGACCACAGTCTTCTTCTCATGAGCAATATGGCCTACCCACAAAATCTCCCCACAGTCGTGGAGAAGTATTTCAGTCACATTTTCTACTTAGTCGAAGCTTGGAATCGATTCCGTGATGATCAGAAAAGAGCGATGAACCGTGATTTACCCTCTTAGGCAAGTTAGGACGGTGCCCAATGGGACGGGGACAAGTTGTCCAACAAAGATGTCATTATCTACCTCAATAAACTCTGAGCGATGAGCATAATATAACCTAGCTTAGGTATGGATGAAGTAATCAAACCAATTGATTTACAGAGTGTAACCCTGTTTCGGCGGGATGAGATAATTTTCACCTGTCAGTTGTGGTAAAAGTTGGGCTGTCATCAGCTGGCGCTTTTACTCCCTTCGGTAAGTAATGGTCATGGCTCGTCGGACTCTTAATTTTCGACCCTTGCTATGACCGCCCAATACTGTCCCTTGTTTCAACTTATTACCATGTATTATGATCAATTTTAATCTCGCCCACGGCAGATCCAGGCACACTGGTCGAGATATTCCCTACCGAATGAGGTACTATCCAGGATCCATCCATAATCCATCCATGATTGATACTATGATTAGTTTCCGCAAACGGCATTGAATCATCACGGTTTTCAATAGAATCATTGGTGCAGTGTTCTTGTTTGATTATTCTACTGTCTGTCCGTTAGTAGTACGAGATATATACATACATACATACATACATACGTACATACACAGTGCACCTTAAAGTTTTCCACCCCGCAGATGATGAGAAGTTACGAGATTACCCCTCCACTTCGATGGCTCGGCACCTGCTCTTGTGATACTCCGTACTGTCCCAACCAATAACCAAACATGTGGAAAATCCGATCCGCTGGGGCTGCATCGCACACTGACTCTCTGGGTAACACTTGAACAACTCTAGATCTATTAATCATTGGTCTGGCCCCATGGTGGTGGGAGCATAGACCCAGGGCACTGTATGTACTACCAAAAAACAAAACGGTAATCAAGGGAGTCACAACGGAGAGCGGGTTCAGTAATAAAGTAGTTAGTACGGAGTAGTAATGGACGGAGGATATTGACCCTTAACTTCTGAATACCCAAGGATGAACCATTTTCGATAAAATGCTGACGGATCCTTGAGATTCCTTTCCCCGGAGCAACGGAAAGAGAAGCTGTCAGGCCCTCTGTGAGCCCCGCATGGCCGAGTCTAACCATTTTCGACTTGCCGCGTTCGGACCAATGCGAGTGGTAGGTTTTAGACTGTACTTGTACTTTGGTACCTACGGTACCTAGTACGTACTCTGGAGTAGTAGTAGTACTACTAGTAGGTAAAAGGTGGATGCTGTTATTGGAGGGGGAGGGAAGAAAAAAAAAAAAAAAAAACAACCACCACCACCACCACCTCCCCTCTAATACTAAAAAGTGCAGGGTTCAAAATAATAATAATTAATAATTCCCATAGGTTTCAGTCTTAATTAGTATAGCTAAAGGAAAATGACTGTAATTGAATTCAACCTTCCTTCCATAAACGTATTTCATATTTTATCTAGGTTCAGTAGAAAAAGGTACCTATAACAGGTGGATGGATATGAACGTGAGCGTACAGTGTACACTGTATTCCATAAGGCGGGGAAAGAGGACAACCAAGAGGAATAGCAAGGCTCATGATTTTCCCTACGCTCTCTAAAAGACAGTAAACGATTGAACTGCCGGTAAAGCCAGAAGCACCGGTCGCGCGGAAGGATGAATGGTTGTTGGCGGACTAGAGATATAAGGTGACCGAGAAACCTCCACCGGACTGCCGGACTGCGGGACCTCAACATTGTTTGTTGGTCCATTTATTTAGTTTGTGTGTTGGATTCAATTAAATAACGCTTCTCTCCCTCCCCCGGCCTGAGACAAAGTCCCCATAAGCCCATTTCTCTTTTCATCCTTTCTTCTTTTCCGTTTTCAAACTGCTCCTTCCCTCTTCCTCTACACTACTACCTTACCTTGGAGGGGTTCTTCGTATTATACCCACCTCTCTAACTATCCCGATCAGATACCACCGTAATTAATTCGTTTTGGACAGTGAGTTCAAATAGTCCTTGCCGCCGCCACTTCATACTGATTGTCACGCTCATGCTGACCTCTTCCCCTCCGGAATAAGAACCGCTCTCTTTTCTATTTACCTTTTGTTTTTTTTCCCTCTCTAAGACTGTCACCGTCTCGCTGTTTCTCATCTAGTTCAAGCATCTCTCTTTACGCGCCAACGAATCATGGCCGACGGCAACGTGATGCCCCCTAAGCCCTCTGTGGTATGAAAAAAACAAAAAACAAACCCCAGATACTATACAGTCTGACGGCTGGCTAATCGCATCATTTCAGGTGCTGGAAGCCCACGAGGTCGATACCTTCCATGTCCCCAAGGCTTTCTATGAGAAGCACCCGACTGGCACTCACTTGAAAGACCTGGATGAATATAAGAAGCTCTATGACGAATCAATTCGCAGCCCTGAGACCTTCTGGGCCCGCATGGCTCGTGAACTCCTTTCCTTCGACAAAGACTTCCAAACTACCCACACTGGCTCTCTGGAGAACGGTGACAGTGCCTGGTTTGTGGAAGGTCGCTTAAACGCGGCCTTCAACTGCGTGGACCGTCATGCACTCAAGAACCCCGACAAGGTTGCGATCATCTACGATGCTGATGAGCCAAATGAGGGCCGTAATATTACCTATGGAGAGCTGCTTCGTGAAGTATCTCGAGTTGCCTGGGTGCTTAAACAGCAAGGTGTTAGGAAGGGTGATACTGTGGCCATCTATCTTCCTATGATTCCGGAGGCCATTGTAGCCTTCCTGGCCTGTTCCCGCATTGGTGCCATCCACTCCGTGGTGTTTGCAGGATTCTCGTCAGACTCGCTCCGTGACCGTGTTATCGATGCCGGATCTAAAGTGGTCATTACCACCGACGAGGGCAAGCGAGGCGGCAAGGTGATTGGCACCAAGCGTATTGTCGACGAGGCTTTGAAGCAGTGCCCTGACGTTACAAGCGTGCTGGTCTACAAGCGCACCGGTACTGAGGTCCCCTGGACCCAAGGTCGTGATGTCTGGTGGCACGAGGAGGTGGAGAAGTACCCCAATTACTTCCCCCCTGAGTCCATGAGCTCCGAAGACCCTCTGTTTTTGCTGTATACCTCTGGTTCGACTGGAAAGCCCAAGGGTGTTATGCATACCACCGCTGGATATCTCCTGGGTGCCGCGATGACCGGAAAGTACGTCTTTGATATCCATGACGACGATCGCTTTTTATGCGGTGGTGACGTCGGTTGGATCACTGGTCATACCTATGTTGTGTATGCTCCTTTGCTCCTGGGATGTTCCACCGTCGTCTTTGAGAGTACCCCAGCGTACCCCAACTTTTCTCGCTACTGGGATGTCATTGAGAAGCACCAGGTTACTCAGTTCTACGTCGCCCCTACAGCACTGCGGTTGTTGAAGCGCGCTGGAGACGAGCACATTCACCACAAGATGGCTCATCTGCGTGTCCTAGGCTCCGTCGGTGAGCCTATTGCTGCAGAGGTTTGGAAATGGTACTTCGAGAAAGTCGGAAAGGAAGAGGCACACATCTGCGATGTATGAAATCCGATTGTTTTATTGTCTTGACTCTCTTTCTAGGGCGCAGTACTGACCATTTTTTGCTGTTATTAGACCTACTGGCAGACCGAAACTGGCTCGAACGTCATCACACCTTTGGGTGGAATTACCCCTACGAAACCCGGTAGTGCCTCGTTGCCCTTCTTCGGTATTGAGCCTGCCATCATTGACCCTGTCTCCGGAGAGGAGATCTCGGGCAATGACGTGGAAGGTGTGCTTGCCTTCAAGCAGCCCTGGCCTAGCATGGCCCGCACTGTGTGGGGTGCTCACAAGCGTTACATGGATACCTATCTGAATGTCTACAAGGGCTACTACGTACGGAAATACTCGAGTAATTCTGAAAGATTGTGGCTAACTGGTGGTAGTTCACTGGAGATGGCGCCGGTCGTGATCACGATGGATACTACTGGATCCGCGGCCGTGTTGACGACGTAGTCAACGTATCCGGTCACCGGCTGTCCACTGCTGAGATTGAAGCTGCTCTGCTTGAACACCGTAAGTAGTAAAAAGAAGACGAAGCCAGAGGCCATTGACGCTGACATTCCATGACAGATATGGTTGCTGAAGCCGCCGTGGTCGGTATTGCTGACGAACTCACTGGCCAAGCGGTCAATGCATTTGTGGCTCTGAAGGAGGGCAATGAGACGAATGAGCAGGTCCGTAAAGACCTTGTTATGCAGGTTCGCAAGTCGATTGGGCCATTCGCCGCTCCCAAGGCCGTCTTTGTCGTTGATGACCTCCCCAAGACTCGCAGCGGTAAGATCATGCGGCGTATCCTGCGGAAGATCCTGAGCGGCGAGGAGGACAGTTTGGGTGATACTTCTACCCTGTCTGATCCCTCGGTGGTCGACAGGATCATTGAAACCGTTCATACTGCCCGGGGCAAATAGATGGACGACGACATGACTTATGAAAAGAAATACAAACACCCCCACCCCCCCCCAAAAAAAAATAAAATAAAATAAAAAAGATTGAAAACAGCGATAGTATGACATGATGTTCTTAATTCCTTTGCGCTGAACTGGGGCAGTGTTTGTGAAAGGCAGAACTATTCTCATGTGCGCGTTTCGCTCTGGCTTTACTATGTGATTCCCGTGTTCTGTCACTTGAAGAAGCGATATTATTCTGTTTGATATGTGTATCATGTTCCAATTTCTCAATATATATATCCTCCATTTTCTTTTATTCCGCTAAAATGATAGAACCCACTTCTACTTATAATAGTAGGTTTCCGAACGAAACGCACGCGGTTACTTTACATGCTCTTTAGCTTCCCTACTACTAGTAGCTGATTGATGGCTGACAACATTATTATTGTTATTTTTTTTTTTAAAAAAAAGGAGAAAACGAAGAAAAGAACAAGAACTAAAATAAGAAAACCAAAAATAAAAGGGGGAAATCACTTCTAGTGCTAACTACAGAGGTAAGGTAGGTTTTTTTGTTTCTCAACCTTGCAGCTGAAGACGCAGTGGGCCAGTGGAGGTCAAGCATTCTTCTCAGATCTTGTCCCCGCCAATAACACCCGGCCATTCCATTTGTCAACTTGAAATTGGACTAAGCTTGGTGGGCATCATGGATGCGTGAGGGTGACAAGCACTTGCTGGATTAGCGAATGGATGTTGCATCTGACTCGTCTTCAATGTCCAATATGGTGACCGCTACTCCGTACAAGATATTCTCTCGTCATATTTTTGTTCTTTTTGCACGATCTGCATGAACCTGTCCTTATAAATGGACGGACATCCAGCCCTAGCACTAGGATGATTTCTTTGAATCTAAAACCTTTTCAACTCCTTACTACCATCGCCTTTGTCCTATTTCAAAATGATGAGGTCTATCTCGCCGCACATGCTCCCAGTAGGAGAGCCCAACCCACCCAACGAGAAGCATGTGAGTGCAAACTCGATATTGGTTCAATGCTCTCATGGGCAGTACTGACTAGGGAGAACAATAGTCTGTAAGCGTGTCTCTGCCGACATGGGAGTCGGTCGCTGCTTGGGGCCGTCGAGAGCAATGGCTGTTGGACTCAATGCATACCTGCTATCCACGGTTAGCTACGCGTTCCTGATACCTTGCATTCTAGGCTCAATCGGGATAGGTTTGGCATGCATCCATCCGTACACAAATTGATGGATGCCGTATGTGCTCGATTGCGCACCCCCAAGGATTTGAGCTGTCTGATCTTTCCCTCGGCCGATGCCGCCGCCAGGTGTACAGCCCGACTATCAGCTGAACATCCCAACGAAACATGTCACACCGTCAAATTTCAACCACACCAACCAGTGGACGAGGAAGTCCTGCGATGGGCCACTTTCTTTGTCGTCCTGTTTCCACAGGCATGTGTCTCCACCGCCATGCATTTCTGGAAAGTGTTTGGCGACGGAATCGCCGGTCGTCATGCAGAGCATTGCCTCAGAGCGCTTCCCTCGATGGGTTCTTACGCAAAGGACACTGTCTTTGAAACTTCGGCCCCCTGCAGGGATCATTCCACGTGGGATCTACAATGGGTCAACTCGGCTGCGGCCGAAAAGGAATCTATCCGGAGCTTGATTGCACGTTTGGTCAGTTCCGACCAGCCGGGCTATCGTCGTGTCAGCAGCCACGATGTCTTTCTCTACCCTAAGGGAATGTGTGCCATTGCGGCAGTGGCCAGGGCCTTGGTACCTCATTCTGTGGAACTCTCTGAGGCGGTGATCTACGGGTACGTCAAACAGGTTCTCTTCTTCGATGGTCCCAGAGCTGATGATAGTTTTAGATGGCCATACGCTGAAACTCCGCTCTGTGTCAAAGAGAGTGATTACAAACGATCTACTCTGCTCAGCGCTGGAAGTAAACAAGAACTGGATGAGTTGGAATCCTCCCTTGCTGCCGGTCGTCGCATCCAAGTTTTGTTTTGCGAGGTCCCCTCCAATCCACAACTGCGGACTCCTGATCTGCCGCGAATTCATGCCCTGGCTGCACAGTATAATTTCATTGTAGCGGTCGATGACACGCTCGGCACTTTCGTCAACATCGATGTTCTACCCTACGTCGATGTGATTATGACCAGCTTGACGAAGATCTTCAGCGGCATGTGTAATGTGATGGGGGGAAGGTGAGCGTCCTGTACTGCTGAGACGATCCGAGCCATTTTCTAACGAAGCTGTATTGCAGCGTCGTTGTAAATCCCCAGTCGTCCCACTATACCACGATTTATTCAGCTCTCACAGCTCTTTACGAGGATACATATTTCCCTCTCGAAGCAATGATTATGGCTCAGAATGCCTCCGACTTTGAAGAGCGAGTCCAGCAATGCAGTGCCAATGCCCTGACCATCGCCAATTTACTCGCGAAACATTCTTCGGTGGCCCAATTGTACTATCCTAGTTTAGTACCCTCACGGCAATTCTACGATCATGTGCGGCGTAAGGATGGTGGCTACGGATATTTGCTTAGCATCGTCTTCCGCAAACCCGAGACTGCTATTCGTTTCTATGACGTGCTGGACATTTGTAAAGGACCTAGCGTCGGGACCAACTTCTCTCTGGCGATTCCATACAGCCTGCTGGCACACTTTCGGGAGCAGGACTGGGCAGAATCCGAGGGTGGAATCGACAGACATATGGTCCGAATCAGTGTTGGGCTAGAGAAAGAAGAGGATCTGACCGCGAGAATCCAGGATGCGTTGACGGCAGCTACGACAGATTACTGAAGTTGTAGTATTACTCCTAGGATAGATGCAGTGTAGACTTGGGAGATCAGGCTTGATTCAACTATAGCAGGAAATAAGTGCTTTCCATGCTTTTTTGATTGATACCATGAGCATAGACGCCCTAATATTTTCAGATAAAACACTAACTGTAGATCGCACCCTCCGTTAGTATATGTATATCAGCACATTAACTGAATGCGGCGACATTATCTACAGTGGACTTTTCAAGGATAAGTAAAAGAAAGGCAAGGCCATCAGCCGCACGTGACCACATGATATATATGACAATACCATACCAAGATTACCAGCGTTAGCCTCAAGTTGACCGGTGAACAGGCGGTATCAGTGACAATTCCGAGGTCCTGCTGCCGTAAGCGAAGGAGGCAACGGTAACTTTACAACTACCTTCTCCCTCGCCCATCCTGTCTTCACAGCTCTTTTCCCTTCACCGTCGCGTTTGTCCACTCTTCTTTTCTCCCACCCCTCCATCTTCCTTTCTCTTGATTTCGATATTTGCAATCGAGGACTTGTGCACATCCTACCTGAGACGGTGAATACCCGTCTTAAGCCGGTGTGGGTCCTTTTTGTTTTTCGAGAAATCAAAACAGATTTTCTTTGCTTTCTCTCTTTCAGCGCGTCGAGCTGCTTCTCTGAGCAACACACGTTTGTGTCTATTTTGTGAAAGCGCACCGTAGCAGAGCATATCGCCTGCTGTTATTTGTTGATACAAGCTTGTTAATCACCCTTCGCACAAATCTTGACAAGTTTTTAGTCTCCGGACAACTTCGAACGAATGAACCTATAAGCATCAACCCATACCAAACATCATGTCTTTCGGATTCGGAGGATTTGGTCAAAACAACCAGAGCTCCGGATTTGGAGCTGGCTCTGGCTTCGGTGGAACGAGTTCTGGAGGAGGTAGGTTTATAAACCATCATGTCGCTGCTTTTTTTTCTCTGCCTTGGACCTGTGACTTTTTACCTTTCAACCTTCTTGGGATTTCTACTGGTTCTACAATCGGTCCGCACTGGTGCTCCTGACGTCGACCCGCGATGGTTCCGCTTGACTCTCGACATACCAACACTCCGCGGATGTTTTCGGCTCTGGGCAACACAGTTGGTGCCGCAAGAGAAGGGATCGCAGCTTGATTACAGTCTCTGACAGCATCTTCCCCCGTCATCTAGGCTTTGGATCTACATCGTCCCCATTTGGTGGCGGTAACACATCAGGTGGTGGCCTGTTTGGGAATACTTCCAGTAGCTTTGGTTCCGGAGGAGGTACGTGTCCAATGACGATGTCTTCATGAGCTTGGCGATCCTTTCTCTTCCCTGCTCGCCTCGTGGACGGAACTCTGGCCTTTTGCCATTCATGGAAACTTGGCATCCAACATCACCACGACTTGCTGGTGAATGCGCGTTAGTCCGGTACCTCTGATGTAGTGAGGGAAACGAACAAGTGAACAAAACCTCCTCTCTGGCCATCGGGGATCTGTGTCCAAGGACGAGCTTTCTTTCATATATATTTCAATGAATCTTTTCATATATTGTTTTTAACGCAAGCCCCGGCAGTGCAACTGACTTTTTTATTTACTTAGGATTTGGAGCGGGCACGCAGAACCAGTCAAACTCACTTTTTGGTAGCCAAAACCGGACTGGCGGCTTTGGGACTGGGACTTCAACCGGTGGAAGTCTCTTTGGAGGCGGCGCAGGAGCTACAACAGCAACAACTACTACTCCCAGTGGTGGTTTTGGTGGTTTCGGTTCAACCGGAAACACTGGAGGCTTCGGAAGCTCGAATAACACCACCGGCGGAGGCCTCTTTGGCAACAAGACTGCCACTGGCACTGGTACTGGCACTGGCACCGGCTTTGGCAGTTCAACTGGTACAACAGGTGGCTTTGGCACAAGTGGCGGCTTTGGAAGCGGCACTGCTGGTTTTGGTAGTGGAAGTGGAACTGCATTCCAGCAGGCCGTTCCTCCCTCAGATGGTACTGGTAGCACGCCATTTAGCCCTTTCACCGAAAAGGATGGTAACACGAGTGTGACCAACCATTATCAAAGCATTTCCTTCATGCAACCATACAACAAATACTCATTTGAGGAGCTACGTCTGGGTGACTACCAACAAGGCCGAAGATTTGGGAATGGGAGCGGACAGGCCGGTGCTTTTGGTACATCAGCATTCGGCGGAAGCGGTTTTGGTCAACAGCAGCAGTCGACTGGGTTTGGAAGCACGTCTTCCCCTTTCGGTGGCACCAGCGCCCCTGCCTTCGGCCAGACACAGACCCAAACCACTGGTGGATTTGGCTCCACCTCTAGCAACCCTTTGTTTGGGTCCAATAAACCGGCGACCTCTCTATTTGGAGGAGGGGCCACCTCAACGGGAACGTCACAATCCAGCTTATTCGGCGGGGCCACCGCGACTTCCGGCGGCTTTGGCAATACAGCCAACACCGGAGCTGGCTTTGGAACTGGTGGAACTGGTGGAACTGGTGGTCTCTTTGGCAACAACACCACTAATAACCAGCAGCAACAACAAAACAAGTCTTTGTTTGGCGGAGGCGGTGCGTCTACTGGGGCAGGCTTTGGTGGCTTTGGACAGCAGAACACCAGTACGTCTACGCCGTTTGGTGGTACTGCTGCTACCTCGTCCCCGTTTGGCGGCGGTCAGCAGCAGCAGCAGACTACTGGGGGAAGCGCATTTGGCGGGTTTGGCCAACAGAACCAACAGAACCAGACTCAGACTCAGAACAAAGGGCTGTTCGGCGGTTTCGGGCAAAACAACCAACAGCAACAGTCTTCGACACCTAGCCTGTTCGGAGGTGGCGCTGCTCCTACGGGGAGCTCTTCTCTCTTTGGCCAGAATAACCAGCAGCCATCGACTGGCACTTCCTTGTTTGGAGGTGGGAACCAGCAACCCGGAACTGGATCTTTATTCGGCGGTGGAACTCAGCAGCAAGGCCAAAAGAGTAGCCTCTTCGGGTCTGGCACCACTGGTACACCAACCGCGACGAACACATTCGGAGGCTTTGGCAATACTCAGAATCAGCAGACCGGAACTGGTGGCCTGTTCAATACACAAAACCAGCAACAGCAGAAGCCTAGTCTTTTCGGTGGGAGCACTGGCACCGGCGGTTCCCTGTTTGGAGGCGGTGCTACAACCACTCAGAACACGGGCTCCTCGCTTTTTGGTAACACACAAAACCAGCAGCAGCCGCAGACTGGGGGTCTCGGAATGGGTACATCCAGCCTCTTCGGTAACACGCAGCAAACACAAGCTCAACAGCAGCAACCTCAGCAGCCGGTGCCTGGCAGTCTGCAGGCCTCCCTCCTGGACCCAAACCCATACGGGAACCAGTCCATCTTCTCTGGTCTGCCCGCTCCAAGTGCTCCTAGCCCTGGTCCATTGGCGACGCCGCTTGCTTCATCTATCAAGCAAAAACAACGCACCCCATTGCCAGTTTACAAGATTACACCCAACGCTGCTAACCGTCTCGTTACACCGCCAAAACGTCAAGGGTACGGGTTCTCTTATTCGACTTATGGATCGCCTTCCAGCTCTACTGGTACTCCTGGCGGGCTCGGCAATAGTCTTCTGGGTGGCAGCTTGCGTGGAAGTGTCAACGGTGGTCTTGGGCGCGCTAGCTTCAGCAAGAGCTTTTCTACGAGCAACCTTCGCAAAACCTTTGACCCTGAGACTGACAGTGTGTTGTCTCCAGGAGCTCTTTCCTCTGGCTCCTCTCGTTTGTCCAGCGGTAACCTGAAGCGCCTTACTATTGACCGCAGCTTGCGGAACGATCTATTCTCACGACCTGCCAGTACACCTGCCGCTGCGATTACGAATTGCGAGGATTCTGCTCAACCCACGGATAAAGCTAAGAAGAAGGTTAGCTTTGAATCTACCTCGGATGCTACCACAGGAGGTGAGATTGTGCCGGTACAGTCTCAACCCTCCGAGCCCACACCAGAAGAGCTCGGTTTCCTTCGCTCAATTCGCAAGAGCAACACCGTCAACGGGCTCAATGGAATTAAAGAAAATGGCACTCAGCCCGAGATGGAATCTGTCCGTGACAAGGATCTTCCGGCTGTCCCGGAAGACTCTGAGCAGACCGCAGTTACGGATGGTCAATCACGGTTGGCTTTCGTCCCCAGCGGCGATCCACAACCTGGCGAGTATTGGATGAAGCCAACCCGGGCTGAACTAAACAAGATGGGCCGTGACCAGCTCAAGCATGTTGTAGGCTTCACCGTCGGCCGTCAGCGTTGTGGTCAAGTGACATTTGATGAACCCGTTGACTTGACGAACATTGATCTGGATCAAATCTTCGGCGGTCTTGTTGACATCGGCGTGCGGAAAATTACAGTGTATCCAGATGAAGCAATCAAACCTCCTAGGGGCAAAGGGCTGAACGTCCCATCTATCCTTCGAATTGAAAATTCCTGGCCGCGAGGGAGAGACAAGAAGTCCCCATCACCTCTTACCAGCGGGCCTCTTTTTGAAAAACACGTCGATCGCCTGAGGAAGGTACACAACACCGAATTTATCGATTACGAAACGGAAACGGGAACATGGGTTTTCAAGGTGCCTCATTATACTACATATGGCCTTGACTATGATAGCGATGATGATGATGAAGGTGAGAGCCTCAACCAAAGCACTTTGAGTGCTGCTCCTGACACACCGACTCCGAAGGCTCATACTCCCACCAATCTCGATAATACTGTGGCCTCGGAGCAGATGTCCACCTTCTCGACAGATGATTCTTTTCTCGGTTCGGTGGCTGGTGTTGACGATGACACGTTCGATTTCAAAAAGCGTAAATTAGTCCCAGGGTCGTTTGGCAACCAAGCCATGGTAACAATGGAAGATGAACACTCGAACTCCGGCGAAGATGAGGAGTCTTTTTTAGGGGAAGGCTCCACGGGTTCAACTACTGAGCAAGAAGGTGACGATGTCACTGAAAGCCAGCATTCTGGCGAATCAGAAGTTGAATTAGATGAGGACGAGGAAATGGACATGGCGGGCACCTTTCCCTCACTTCATCATACCGTGGAGCGCGATGATACCAAAAGCATCGTCAGCTTAAACGAAAACACACAGCCATCCTTAAAACCATGGAGTACACCACCCAAGGCTCGTCTTGATCTTAGCGGTGACTGGGCTGCGCAGCTCCAACGAACCATTAGTCCCAGGAAGCAGGACCGCGACGCACTGCGTGAAATCCAGGCAAATGCCTTCACGGACAGGGCTCTCCACGATGATGACACCCAAGAGCCTGTTGCAGACACTCGACAAAAAGGGTTTGCAACTAGTATCGATTTGATGAACTCCTTGTTTCAACAACCGCGGAAGCAGCAGACACAATCTCCTTCGAAGGCACGCAATACGCAGCCTCGAGGCTTTGAGGTTCGACCCCCCCCCCCCCTTTTTTTTTATCTTCCCTCCGTTGGTTTTTAATCGTTCGTACCTTGCCGAACCGGTGTTACACTATGCCAAATGAGCCAAAGTGGAGATCTTTCGAAAAAAGTAGACTAACCTGAAATCTCCATCCCAGTGGCCGTATAACAAAAAGCCGAAGACATTCGCTGGCGACGCTAATGAACTGAGCCAGGACGACCTTGCTTTCCACCACTCTTTCAAGCCGCGGTGGGGCCCAGCGGATTCTATAATATGTGTTAAGAACGGAATGGGGGACATCCATTCCGCGGATGGCCGTTGGGAGCAAAGGTTTTCTATCACTAGCGAGGAGAGGGACATCACTCTGCTGGCTTCTAACGAGTCTCCAGAGTCGAATGTAATGCTCGATGCGCAAAAGAAGCAAACTACCATAAGCCACGTTGATGATGTTCCTCTCGCTCGATTGACCAAGGCTGATTTCCAGCAATTCGCACAGACGTCCTCCAGCTTGGCGGATTCTGACCAAGAGCGATTACTGTGGCAGTTGGTTAACATTCTGTTCAATGACGAAATCGAAGATGACATTTCTGCCGGCGTTCCACCCCAGCTTCGGTCAAGGTTCATTCACCGTATCAAGAAGGATCGTCTAAGTCGACTGTGGGAAGGTATTGTCCGAGAAAAGCACGCACATACTCTGGGCAAGGCCAGTTCGGCCGAGGAACAGGCTATCTACTTACTTTGTTCGCATCGGGTTGAGGAGGCCTGCAATGTCTTGATTGCCAGTCAAAATCTTCACCTAGCTACTCTTATCGCGCAAATTGGTCGAGACCCTACCAGCCGTGCAGACATGGCGAAACAAATTGAGATGTGGCAGCAGCATAACGTTTATTCAGAAATGACCGAGCCTATTCGAGCCCTGTACGAACTTCTGGCAGGCAACGCCCTCCGCAGTGAAGGTAAATCAGGCGGCGCACTGGAGGATCGTGCTTCTACGTTTACTCTCACCGAACGATTTGGACTTGATTGGATCCAAGCATTTGGTCTTCGTCTGTGGTACGGAGTCACTGATGATGAACCTATTGAGGCCGCGGTTTCGAAATTTCTCAACGATCTTGGGACCGGCAACGAGCCCGCTTTCCCACACCCATTCCGTCAGGAGAGTGCCCGGGAATTATCGCATTCAGCATCCGATACACTTGGTCAGGAGTCGCCTTTGTGGGTTCTGCTTAAGCTCTACTCGATGACTCTTGGAGCAGCTAAGGATATTCCGGTAATGGAATTCCCTGCTGCTCTGCTCCCGGAGTCCGTGAGCGGAGATAAACTGTCGAACCGACTCTCCTTCCAGCTGTATCAGCTCCTTGCCACTGCTGTCGGTCAACATGACGGCTTTCAGATTGATACTTTCCACGTGGATCAAATGGTATACGACTATGCCTGGGAGCTCAGCCGTAGTGACCAGCTCGACCAGACTTTATTTGTCTTACTCCACCTTTCACGATCTGAAGATCGTGAGCGTGCCGTGAAAGAGACCCTAGCGAGATTCGCTTCGCGGCTGCCCGACCCAGCCACTCCTGAAGGAGCCCCAGATACTACCTGGCACTACCTTACTACAGACCTGCAGATTCCCGAAGGGTGGATCTGGGTTGCCAAGGCACTTTACGCTCGGGATACCGGAGACGCTGCCCGCGAGGTGGACTGCCTCGTCCGTGGTAATAATTGGGACGATGCGCATGCCACGTTCTGCCGCATTGTTGGACCAACCGCCGTTATCGAACGTGACTATGCAACGTTGGAGAAGTTGGTGTCGGGCTTCGGCGAGGCCCCCGAGCGCAAGGTCAGAGGATGGACCAGTGGCGGCGGTGTATACGAGGATTTCCTGCGCTTAGCAACAGCAAAGAGCAGCAAGCGGGATGCCACTAGGCTGAATCGCTTGGTGAATGCGCTGGTTGCGATGGGCAATCAGATTAGTCAAGGATCGGGCGTCGAGGGATTGGAGGAGCGTGTAGCTTTTAAGGAAATGAGCCGGGCAATTGCCAGCTGGACGGCACACGAAGATAGCAAGGTGAGTTTACATATCTGTGCTTCTCGCTCAACGCCTTCTAAAGATATACTAACTCATGATCTTTTGGTAGGTGGTCGAGTTCTCGAGTGTGCTCAGTTTGCCTTTGACGGGCGATGCGCGAATCATGCAGACCGCTGAAATGAGTCGACGGTATTACGGTATCATCATGGCGGGTGCCTATTAAGCGTCTTTTCTTCTGTTTTTTGTTCTTGCTACGTTTCTTTGGTGTCATCCCTGTAACTTAGTGTAAATTCTTCCCCGATTATAATCCTTGGATTCCGCATTCTGCAGCCCTTTCATGGTGCTTCATGATTTCTGTGTTAGCTTAGGTACTTTACGATAGTGTGTTAGTATGTGAAATGCATCTAATAAGTCTCCAAACTACTCTACATTACTCTTAATTTTTCTCTACCAGTTTGACCATTCCATGACCCTCTATCTCGCCTAGCCCTTGTATATTATTATCCCACGTATCTTAAAGACAAGAGTAGTTGGTATACCCCTAAAGACTAATTACCACCGGAACCCACAGAAAACGAAGTACCTCCCTCTACGAAAGAAATTCCGTTCATGTATACCCTCCTTTTATCTAGCACCAAACAACGTCAATTACATTGCCCTAAGAACCTATACCAAAACTCAACCAAGCCTAACCCTACTACTGAGAAGGCGGCCTATAAATCAAAGCACACTAGTGACACCTCTTAAAGTCTGGAGGTCTGAAAGAAGTTGCTTAATTCGTATATTATAGACATTCCAGCTCCACCAGTAGGGCCGTTTATGATTTGCAAAGTGCCTTAGAACTATTGGGTATATTGACAATATATGCAACCTATGTTTTATTCTAGTTGTATGATGAGTACGCGATTTCGTTGGGTAAAAGATACACGACCCAGGGACTTAGTTTGAGGGAACGCTCAAATTACTCTGTTGATAGTTTAGGTGCCGCGTTGTTTAGGTTTAGGTCTCTTTTTTGTCTGTTGGTGAAGCCACGGAGTAGTGACGGTGCTCTTAGTAGTTTTCAATTACGGTGGGAGTTATGGTGGGGTGCATTGCGAGAGGGAATATTTTCAATGAGTACTCTTCTTCGTACATTTATGCTTTGTAGATCGAGAATTTTGCGTGTGCCCTTTCAGAGATTTAACAAAAGAAATAGTATGATTGCTAGTGGGAACTGTACATGATTGGAAATCCTAAACTGAACATGAAAAAAAGAGAATACTCCTGCTCGAACATCTTTATCTAGAGAAACAGGTTTGATTATTTTTCCCCCATTCATCCTATCATCAGTCTACAAAAAGCGGAATGATAGTTTACATGCCCGGGGAAATTAGCTTGCCCTCGGCCCTGCTGTTAGGGTGCCAGCCACCGGCATAAGGGGCCTGTCCGAGCTCCTGAGTATGCTCCCTGATTTTAGCCTCGAGTTCGGGGCGGAAATGACGGATAAGACCCTGGATGGGCCAGGCGAAGGCCTCACCCAGAGCGCAAATAGTGTGGCCCTCGACCTGCTTGGTCAACTCCTGGAGCATGTCGATTTCACGCTCACGGGCCTGGCCGGTCTCCATGCGCTGCATCATCTGCTGGGTCCACTTGCTTCCCTCACGGCAGGGAGTGCACTGACCGCAACTCTCGTGTCTGTAGAAGCTAGACAGACGCGAGATGGCACGGACAATGTCGGTGGACTTGTCCATGACGATCACGGCGGCGGTACCGAGACCGGTCTGGTTGTCCTTAAGAGCATCGAAGTCCATGAGCTGATCATCACAGACAGACTTGGGGATGACGGGGGTCGAGGAACCACCGGGAATGACAGCGAGGAGGTTGTCCCAGCCACCGCGGACGCCACCGCAGTGGCGGTCGATCAGCTCACGAAGAGGGATGGACATCTCCTCCTCGACGGTAACGGGGTTGTTGACGTGGCCGGAAATACAGAACAGCTTGGTACCGGCGTTGCGCTCACGACCGAATGAGGAGAACCAGTTGGCACCACGGCGCATGATAGTGGGGGTCACAGCGACGGTCTCAACGTTGGTGACGGTACTGGGGCAGCCGAACAGACCCACAGCAGCAGGGAATGGGGGCTTAAGACGAGGCTTGCCGGCCTTACCCTCGATGGACTCGATCAGGGAGGTCTCCTCACCACAGACATAAGCACCCATACCACGGTGAATGTAGACGTCGAAGTCGTAACCGGTTCCACAGGCGTTCTTGCCAATCAGACCAGCCTCGTAGGCCTCGTTGATGGCCCGCTGGAGGACAGTAGCCTCGTGATAGAACTCGCCACGGATATAGATGTAGGCAGCGTTGGCGTTCATCGCACGGCCGACAACGAGACAGCCCTCAATAAGCTTCTGGGGGTCCTTACGCATGATCTCACGGTCCTTGCAGGTTCCAGGCTCACCCTCATCGGCGTTGACGACCAAATAACGGGGTCTAGGGTCCTTATCCCAGTCCTTGAAGTTCATGAAAGACTATAGGGTCATTGTATGTTAGACCCTAGGGATCCGAAACCGTCTCTCGATCAGTACTTACGTATTTCAATCCAGAGGGGAAACCAGCGCCACCACGACCACGAAGACCAGAAGCTTTAAGTTCCGAGATGAGCTATAATTTAGCAAAAAAAACCTGCATTAGCATTGAACCAATCCGAGATAGAACATGCCACAGGATGATGGTCCATGGCAAATGGCCGAATGCCTACCCAGTCATCGCCCTTCAGAACAATATCCTTGGTTCTATGCCAATCGCCGTATTTCATTGCCGACTTCAGATCGGCGCCATGGTGTCCGTAAAGGTTTGTGAAAATCCGGTCCTGGTCCTGCAGACCGCCATGATGCCGTACTGGGGGGGTGTTGTCCTGGACGGTCGCGAAGGTGCGGGCAGCCTGGCCCTGGACTCGGAGGGAGCGGGAGGTAAGGTTTGTGAGGGTGGAAGACGAGGGAGCCGCCGCTCGAGATATCATTGTGATAGCTGGCCCAATGGCTGCGGGGAGATTCGGGTGAGAGGGAGGAGTGGAAAGGGTTCACTGATGGAGACTCGCTGTCGTTGAGCTTCACAGGCGCGGCAATTCCTGCGCTTGCTGAATATCCGCCTTTCGCCCGCCGCTGATTGGCCCTGTCTAGGTCACGTGATAAAAGCTGAGTCAGATATCCATCGGCCTGTCTTACTAATCCTTATGTTTTTTGAACTGTATAACCTATGTGTACCTCCTTCACACCAAATGTACATGCTCCATTCTACTGCGGAATATACAGACATGACTCCGTAGAGAGCATCACTTGCCCTTGCCCGGGCTGCCTTGCGGCCAACAATGCCAACGGTTCCTCTGGTACCTGCACACTTTCTTGCTCCGTAATCATCCATGCCCACCGGAGCCAGTTGGGGGAAAGCCACCAGTTATCTCCCTGCCATTCTCCGGTGAATTTCTCCAAGCCGGAGAAGATAGTACCGTTCCGTAGTTTCATACCCTCAAGTACGTTATCAAACATGTCCAACAGCTGCTCGTCATCCTCATCCTCGAGTGCCCATAACACATCTTCAGGAGGAGCTGGGTAGTTCTCGAGAAGGCATCTGGCCCATTTACTGAGTCGAGATGGAAGCAAAACTGTCCCATGGTTAGATTCTCCAGCCGTGTGTGCCCCTCTGATAAAGCAGAGGAACATCGGGAAAGCAAAGGGAGATGTCTCAAGGCTTCCCCTCAGCATCGGGATAGCCCTTCCAGCGTTCTGAGTGACCCCCTGTAAGCAAGTCTTGCAGGGCTGTTGTATCTCAGCGGGAAGTATGTCGAGCAAGTCATCCAACACAAATAGCTCTCCATTGTTTGCAAGAACTGACTGGCGTTCGAGAATTCGCACCTGTATTCGAGACCGTATTTCCTCTGGGAACTTTCCTGGAGGCACACGGACCATATGGGAACCAAGAAGTTGTTTTGTCTCCTCCCAGCTTCCTCTAAAGTTGTGCTGTCGTGCCCGGTTTAGAGTCCATGATGCAATGACCAAGGCCGTTTCTGACAGCATGATTTGACTGTCACGATAGATTTTTGCATGGGTCTGCTTGAGATTACCAGGGTTCTGTAGGTCTGCCGCTGCAGATCTTAATTTCACAATATGTGTGATCAACTCGATGATGATTTGGCCGAGGGCGGCAAGAATGGTTCGCGAGTTCCCGTAAGCGTCTGGGATTCGGATGCCTTGCTCCGAGATCTCAAGAGTCTCCAATTCCCTATTGTTAGCTGCCAATATGGAGACAGCGTTGAAAAGTGCCGGGGAGAAGATTGAATGCTCCATCGGCGTGTCAGGAGCAAGAAGTGGGTAAAAGACATTGAATACGTAGTAGGGATCATCCGTCTCTTTAGTTAGTCCCGGGAACATCTGTAGCTGCTGAGATCTTGCCATCTGAAGTGGACTGCCAGGCGGTGCTCGTAAGCTGACAATACGATAGTCACAAGGATTATTTGGAAGGCAAAAGCCATAATTCATCATTACTGGCAAAAGAGTTAGCTAACCCCACAGGCCACCTAGAATGTATGTAACACTCACACTGCTCATTATTCCGGGGTCCGTAATTGTTGGAAATCTCCTGACCGGCAGCGACGTCTTCCAGGACTAAGAACACAACACTCTCTTTGCCAGCGCGCCACTCTACTTTTGCAAGTGGGCGATGATTTAGAATGTCAATGAAGGGTAGGAGCACAGAAACATTTTCCTCAGGAAGCTGCGTATCGGGAATCACACCAGACAGCACTTTAGCGGAGAACGCGCGCGAAACAAAGATGGTCGACGCCCAAAGATAAAGATCCCTATATGAGATTCATCAATTCCGTGTCGTCGGCCATGAGCAGACACAGTTATAGCTTATTACTTACCAAGTATACTTCTCAGCGCCGTTAAACCCAGCCTTACAGAGCTCGGTGTATACGGTTTCGTACTTCTCCTTTAATAAATTGGCTTTCTGTTCTCTCGCTGCGGATAGACTTGTGCCCTCTAGCCATGCTAGGTCATTTCCTTCATAGTAGAGAGGAGTGGTCAAAGCACCAGGCTGAGGAAGCGTCTTGATATACGGGTACCAGAAACCCTCCTTTCCCTGGAGGTACTGGCCGATCAAGAAAAAGATTGATGATTCTTCCTGTCCCGCCGCTTCCAGAAAGCTGCGAGGGAAATGGACTCCGTGCTCAGGGAAAGAAACAGAGTTTCCATCATCTGTGTTGAAACTGTAGCCGATAACATTGAAATACGAAATTGTAGAAGTAAGAGGCGTTTTGATAATATGAGTATTACTGGAAACGCCCTTTTTCCAGTCTTTCTTGACCTGGAGATGCACGCCGCGCCGTTCATCCTTGGCTATTTCAACGCTTTCGTGAAGCTGGCCACCGTTGTTGACCATCCAGTTCAACAGTGCGGTATAATGTTCCAGACTGCTGTCATCGTTAGGCCTATACCGAGTCAGACACGATGCCATGTAAACCGGGCATATCAATGGTGACAGGAAATTGACAGGCATGAAGCAGAAAAAAGATATGGGACAATAGCCACATGATTGAGGCGGGGTTAAAATTTGAGAGCCATTTAAAGAGTGCTAAATACAATTCAGACCTAGGAGCAATAACGATAATGCCAAGTTACTGTTTAGTGGCTAAACAATAGTCCTTTTCATAAGCTACCTTCATCGTGGGAAGAAAAAAGGGAAAAATCGAAAGGAAGCACTTCTAGAAGCTTACCCTTGGGCAGCCTCGCTTAGGGCTGATGTGTCAGACATTATGGGTTCTTCCAGGATAAGACACAGGCTTCCCCCTACTTAACCTGTTCAAAATTTTGGGGTTGCTGGAGGATTGGGTGGTTTTGATATAAATGCAGGTGGAGGGGCAAGGTCAATAAATGTTCGGATGCGGTGTCCCACTTTTACCCGAAGAGGAGCAGGATTTATAACATTTATTTAATACGTGCAATCCAATTAACTTGATAGTTAATACGACTACTAAACCTGGGGACCATGAGAATTGGAAATCAATGCTTCTAACTCAATATTGTACAGTGCAGGTCTCTGCTGAAAAAGAATCATCCCACCAAAGACACAGATAGATATAAACAACAAAACAAAGCGCCAACAAAACGTCCCAAGAAATCAAAATCAAAATTAAGAAATCACCAATCAGCAAGAGACCAGTGCTTCTTTTCGGGAATCACTGCTGGACAATAAAACCCAATGTTGCCCAACCTCTAGTATCGAATCCCAAACGCTCCAGCCAGAAGTCAAATCAGTCTAACCAACGCTAAGTCTTCTCCACGTGCCAGAGTCTGTAGGCGATATGCAGTCAGTAGTGTACAATTTTTTTTTTTTAAAGAGGACTATTTTCGCCAAAATTGCCAGACACGACCCCTCAGCACTTGAATCAACGGCTGGCCCCCAAGATCTAGAATGACTTCACGACCACGGTGTCACTCAACTCTTTCTCCCTGGAACTAGGATTTCAACCAGTCCATCATCTTCACCATCACTGCTGTCATTCTGGTCATCGTCACCGAAAGGGGAGACTCCGAAGCGAGATCGTCGGAAGCTCTTATATCGTCCAGGTCCAAGATCTGGGTAGCCCAATGATTCGTTCATAATAGCTTCGTCTTCTTCGTCCGAGTCCATCATATCTGTCCCGCCTGATGGACCCACCATTTCGCCCATGTCGTCATCGTCATCGTCGTCGACCTCGAGAGGAATACGTTCTTTGCGTCTCAGACCCTCACTTCTGCCTTCGACGTCGTCCTCTGATGAGTTGGTTGAGAAGGAATCAGGGGGGCTGAATCCTGAATCAGGGAATGTAGGTGACGAGAAAGGCTCGTCCTTATTCGCTGACGGAAAGTCTGTTGAGGGAAAGGCATTGGAAGGAGAGCCTCCACCGTCGCCATCGTCATCTACACCAGCAACTACAAACGGATTGGCAGGCCACTGGGAGCTCTCATGTACGTTCGTCTGTGCCTTTTCTTCACCCTTCTCACCATTCTCCCCAGTGCCTTCAGCCGCCTGCTGCTTTTGAGCGGCGAGTCGCGCAGCTAGCTGCCGCCGTGCCCGAGACGGGCCGAGACTAAGAGGAGCTGGAGGCGGAGGCAGGATCGGAATAGGTTGACTTGTGGAGTTAATAGATGCCTGTGATCGAGATTGGGTTAGTGAAACTGTAACATCAAGCATACATTAAACATGCAAAGCGTATGCGGGAACTATAAAAGCACAAGAATACAGCGGAGAAAGGGACAATAGCAGTGTACAGAAACGAAGGGGTCAACGTCTAAGCTGAACGCCAGAGGACTACTAAAACTCGTAAAAACTGTTTGGCACGAACAAAATGTCACATGACCCTTGGGAGTTGCGGTTTTTCTTGAATGACTTCATACGTGAATGAAAAGCGCTCCAAGCCAAGCGCCTTTTGTGCATGGCCCTCATGTAACCACCACTATTCCCGTCATTCACCATGCGCTGACCCTCTGCAGCTGGCTCACATAGACCAGTCGGGAAAAGGCAAAACAAAATGCAACAATGTATACAAGAAGAGAATCCAAGGGGGAAGGTGAAGATAAATTCCAAGACTCAATAATCCCGCATATCGACATCACTAAAGAAATCATGACCCACATTTTCAGAGCCGCCTTCGGCGGATTGATCGGCGAGGTTTCTGTCTTCCTGATCTTCCATGTCTTCATCCTCATCGTCACTTGAGCTTGCAAACCCGCTGAGGAGAGAACTACCTCCGCCGCTGAGACCGAAGGCCCCGCCAGAGACACTTCCTTGACTCATCATATCAAAGCCCTGGAAAGTAGATCCTCCAGCCGCTCCGTTCAACCCAGCATCTGCAAGAGCCGATGAGCCAGTCATGCTTTGACCCGAGTTAAGCATGCCCTGGCGGTGACCAATGGACATATCCGGGCGTACCCCACCGAGAATGGCATTATCGCGCTCTCTAGTCTCCGAAAGCGTTTGCTCGACATAGTCTATCCACTCTGGATTTAAGACGTTCTCCATAACAGTTGGAGAAAGCAATTCAGGCGGGTGTCGCTCGCTGAACTTGACAACTTCCTCTGCGATCAGGGTTAAATGGCCCATGTAGCCAAGCCTGATCTGCTTGGTCCGTTGCGTTTCATCACTCCGTTTCTGTCCCTCTACAATCTCTTGGGTTATTCGTCCAGTTTCGAAGACATCAATGGCCAAGACTCGATTATAACCACGTTCCATGGGGCCATTAAACACTTGCTGTATAACGTCATATACAACATTGTGGAGGAAGTTGTTCCACGGGAATCGGAAGAAGAAGCCCTGGCGTGCAAAGTTAGTGATGAAGGATAACTTCGTTTTGGCGCAACCCTTACCAAAATAGTAGGCACAACTCGATTCTCCACAAACATCAGCTTGAGATAATCCCCTACAACAGGCTGACCGTTGGGGTCAAGCTGAATGTCTGGGTGCATGTGTTGCCGTGGTTCACCCTCGGTTATTTGTACCTCTCCGGCAGAGTCCGTGGAGCTTGAAGCGTCACCGGCCTGTCCAGAAGTGTCAGGTGTCTGGGAGCTTGATTGCTGATTCTGTTGTTTGGAGGCAAAGAGGGGAGGTGGAGCCGACTCCGACACAGAAGATGTCGGAGCAGTTTCCTGTTCTTGATTATCTGTCAAAGTGACAGGAGATTCCTTAGGTGCTTCTTCTGTAGATAATCTGTTGTCGTTCGCCTTTTGATTAGTGTCGATGGTCACCTCTTCGACTTGATCAGTTATTCCCAAGGCAGTAGGAGACATTGGGTCTGAAGAAAGGGTACGCGTTTGCGTGGTCTCTTCGTTTGCATTGTTCTGCTCTTTAATTTTGTGTACTGGCACACCGGACTCCTGTTCTTCTACTGGTGCAGAGTCCTGCAGTTCCGATGAGGGTATGGCCTGGGATTGCACTTCTTGACCCGAGGTGTCCTTGGCTTCAGCAGTATCTTTCTCCTTATCGGCAAGGACACCCGATGAGCTAACATCCTCGAATCCATCCTCACCCGTATTCGCGGCCTCAAGAACTCTAGAGTCCTCGGGAGAGCCATAACCAACCATCGACCCATTGACGAAATCCACCGTAGAGTCGTTACCATCGAAAGCGGAGGCCTCTTCTTTGTCCGAAATGAAAGCGCCCTCTCGTAATAACTTCTCGCGTTCAGCATCCCGTTGTTGTACATACTCCTCACTCCCAGGTTGGTTCAAGAGAGCCATGTTACTGCAGTGTAACAGCTCAGCCATCAGTTCGCAGGTCTTAAATCGGTCGAAACCTAATGGTTCGATTTTCGCCCCCCAAGCTGAACTTAATCTGCCCCTATCTACGCTCTTGAGTTTCTCACCGTCCTTAACAGTATGTTTAGAACTTTGAATCAACTTCATAAAGTCGGGGATGTGCTTAGCGAAGATTCGAAGGAGGTTACCAAGATAGATAGGGTCGTATGTAGTGGGTAGCGAATCAGGGCTATTGATAGTGTCCGGATCATAGTCAGAGTTATTCTTGCGGATGACCTCAATGACAATACCCACGCCCACAGTTAAAGGGTTGCCACCCTGTAGCATAGCCTTGATGAGGCTTTCCACACAGGGCCTGGAAACCAACTGACGCGTCAAACTGTTAGGGCCAATGCAGGTTTGATCATTCTGCGTTGCGTTCGCGGATATGGTGATTATAGCTTTGAGAAAATCACCGGCCGAGGTTTGGACCGAGGCTGGCCACTCCGAAGACAAGAAAGAAAGAAGCTTAGGTATCAGGTCTTGTGTTTTGAGCCACTGAGGACTGCGCGTCAGCGAGGGGAAACTCTAGGAGGGGCTTCACCACTATGAACTTACGTCGACGATGCCTTGGCCACCTTCTACCTTCTCGAGACTGATGATCTTAAGCAAAAGGTCCATAACCATGGGGTTATCGATGTGCTGCAGAATCGCTGGGATAATTCCTTCCAAAGATTTGAGGAAACCCAACATCTCGCTGGTTTTCCTGTCAAAGAGTGTCTCATTCACTTTAGTGAAATAGCTCGCTTGAAGGGAATCTAGGGGTGGCGATCTTCGCAGAAAACCCCAGAAGTCTCGGAGGTGGTCAGGGTTCAGCATGATAGAGTCCAATATCGACCATACTTCAGCCGAGAGAATCTCGCAAGCGACGTATGCACGCTTGAGCCGTTCCTTCTCTGCTCTTTCTAAGTCTTCCGGGTCCAAGATATCCTTCAGCGGATCTCCCCGCTTTCCTTCCTCCGTGGTAGCATCCTTACTCCCATTAGTGTCATTGACATCATCCTCGTCATCATCTTCGTTCACTAGGCTAGGGGCGGTAACATGGTCCATAAGGCGTTTCAAGACATTATCATCTCGTAAATACTCTATGAGCTTCGTATTATGTTGTTTAAGCTCCTGAATCAGCTCCGACTCATCCAGTAACTCTTCAAGGCTGACATCAGGCTTGTCAAGAAGGGTATCAATTGAGGAGATACTTGCATATCCACCAAAGCGCCAAAACATGTTGGATTATATAACTGGACGAACAGATTCATGGAAAGGAACAACGTATCACAAGCACTTTTGGGGCGGTTTTTCTTCGCCGAGGTATCGTGATGGAGAGATCTATATGGTACAGAACCGCGGGAGCGACTGGGGTGATTTAGAATGCTCGTGCGGAGCGCAATGATCAGAAATACACAGCGCAATATGTCTGTAGATTGATCGCTTCCAAAGACGTTAAGTTCGTAATATGCAAGTCGTCTCAGAATAGAAAAGGGTGACAATAGTGGGCAAGACAAACACGGTCGGAGCGACCAAGCGCTAAACGTGCAGAAAAGATAAAGTTAGTAATCGTAACTCATGGGCTAACTAACGGCATAAACGAGTAGGTCGAAGAATCATGGCTTCTAGCGACAAGGACCAGATGAGGGTCGACAACGTCACGGCCGCCCGGGAAGGGAAAAAGAAGCAACAATGACAAATCAGGGGAGATCCAGACTCGCTGATAAGCAGTCGCTACATGCGTCGAGGGGTCATCAGTAATCCAGAAACATACCTTCAGAACCGAAGGGAGTGACAATGAAGGGAAATAGTCGACAAAACTCTTGGTTATGGGGAGTAAGGTCGGACTAATTAAGTTCGTCACAGGCACAAACAGTGAATGATGTGCGCAGGCGAAACCAGTCCGTCAAGTTGGAGGGGGTAAAGGTGGAGGAGGATTCGGGTCACCTCCATCCGTCAATCAATCAATCAATCAATCAATCCAAACAATGAATCAAGCAATCAATCAATCCAAACAATGAATCAAGCAATCAATCAATCAGAGTCCGGTAGACAGACAGACCGATGGTTGAAACAGCAAGATAAAGATGACGGGCTGACGCTGGGGAATCACGTTGGATGTGGTGCGCTGGCGGCTGCGTCTGGATCGGCCGGCAACTTTGATCCTTGGAAGTTCGCTGAATCAAAGGCAGGGCGAAACTACCCAACGAGCCCGACAAGCGGCGGCGGGGGAAATTCACATTTATTTAATACGCGAGAGGAGGGGGGGAAACAAGAGAATGAGAAAGTAGGCAACCGAGCGCTTCAGATCTGGGGGACTTTAATTATGTATTTGAAACTTATTAAGCTTACTCCACAGAATCTTACGATGATCAATATTACTCTTAAATTCATTCTCAGGTCACTGACTCTTCAAACAATTCCATCAATCCATGCGTAGTAGTTTGTTCAGCTGCAGACGCACGAGACTCTTTTAAACTGTTGCTGGGGACCACCTTGCAGCAAGTAAGAACTTGTATCATGTATCCGGTATGGAGTAAGGTAATGGGTACTGGGTACCCGCATTGGCCATAGCTGCCCGTGCGTATAGTAAGTACCAGGTACTTTCATTCTTACCATACCGAGGATGAGATACTCATAAGTACTCTGTACCGTCCGTACCTAAATACCTAAATTTGCCTTGTTCACCTTCATTCCTCTGTAATGTTCCTTTGGCAAATAAGCATGGTCACACGTGCTATTCATCTGCCTAACAGACCCAACACCTGTCAGGTGATGTGAAGCCTTGAAACCTACGGAGTTGTTGCCAGTACGAGTACGTAGCACGTAGTCATATGAAACAGGCTTATATACTCCATAGATTACTGGTAGTATTCCAAGCCGGTTAAACGCCTTAGGCAGCAACGGAAGGAGCGCCACCTTGAGGTTAGCTTTCATTCCTACTGCTTGCTTTGAGATAAAGTCACCTCCGCAGCTGAGTCGTCGAAATACCTTTTTTGCAACTCGCATCCCCCTTTCCTGTTCAATAGTCATCAAAATGAATCGCCTCTTTGGAGCTAAGAGCAATGCTCCCAAACCCACCCTTGACGGCGCCATCGCAAATGTAAGTATTAAGCACTATTTGTTTTGTTACTCAAATATCCCGGTCTGGTTGCCCCGCATGATTAACATCCCGCTTTTTGGCAGGTGGACAATCGTGTTGCGAGTATAGACGTGAAACTGGCAGCTCTCAACTCAGAACTGTCTACCTATCAATCAAAAATCTCCAAGATGCGCGATGGACCGGGCAAAAATGCCCTCCGACAAAAGGCGCTTAAGGTGCTGCAGCGACGGAAGCAATACGAAGCCCAACGGGATCAGCTGTCCCAGCAATCATGGAATATGGAACAGGCTGGAATGATGCAGGACAACTTGAAGAATGTGATGACAACTGTGGATGCAATGAAGACGACTACCAAGACCCTTAAGAAGCAATACGGCAAGATCGATGTGGACCAGATTGAGCGGATGCAGGATGAGATGGCCGATTTGATGGACATTGGGAACGAGATCCAGGAAAGTATATCGCGTGCATATGATGTTCCTGAGGACGTGGATGAAGCGGAGCTGGATGCGGAATTGGAGGCGCTGGGGGAAGAGACAATGTTTGAGAATTCGATGGGTGAAAGTGCAATGCCTAGTTTCCTCCAGGATGAGGTGGCGCCACCCCAGTTTATTGACGAGCCCCCAGAGCAAACTAAGGTCAAGGAGCCTGCCAGCGGTCTAGGGTAATGATGACCATGGAGATACAAGGTCTTTGGAGTTCTTCGTCATGGGAGCATGGGAGTCAGGATCTTTACATATTCATCTTTAGATTGGTTGGGTTTTGGCGTCCTTTTCAAGGCATGTGTTGCTTTACGGTTCAAACTTAATAATGGCCATGTATATGTCTTTTTTTCCCTCTTGTCTACCTGTTCTTTCCCTTTGAGCCATATGATTTCCCAGCGTGTGTTTTTGCACCGGTTGTTAGGCTTTACCAAGACCAACTAAGACAAGCAACGCCACATTCATGACAGCAATAATCAACCATATCAGGATTGCAACCACAGTGGTAATGAGATTGTTTTTCATCTTCACCCCTTCGGTTTGGGTCTGGTCTTCGCCGTGCCTAACCCGATCGGATGGGACGGTCATATATCGGTTGCGGCAGGTAAAATAGACCAAGGGGGCGCTCACGAAGGGGAGAATCACACTCAACACCACTTGGCTAGCAGTAAGGGTCTTATCTAGGCCTTTCCTGCCCACGGCACCTGCAACGATGATACTGGGGATTATGCTCACGGATCGAGTGATCAATCTGCGGAGCCAGGGTCTAATGCTCCAATTCAACATACCCTCACTCACCATCTGTCCTGCCATCGTGCACACGATCCCGGCAGATATCCCGGAGAGAAGCAGGGCCAATCCGAAAATCAGGCCGGCAGCTGGAGCAATAGAAGTAGAAAGCAAGTCGTGGATACCCCAGAGATCAGCTTCGCCAACATCCGGTTTTCCATATAGCGCAGCCCCTGCAACAATCAAGATAGAGCTGTTCACAAAAAGAGCAAATGTGAAAAGCGACAACGCAAGCTCTACGATAGAATACTTCAAGCATCCTCGGATAGCATGAAGAGAAGGTCTATATTCAACCTCCCCGTTGATGCTTCCTAAACAAACGGACGGGTCGACGTAGCCTTCAGTAACATCGAACTCTTTCAGGCGCGACTGGACAACACCACTGCCGAGAAACATCGAATGAGGCATAACTGTAGCGCCGAGGATTCCACAGCTTTGGTATAAACTATCGCCACCAACATCTTTAGTCAAGCACACCACTCGATAGACGACCAATTCCACTTACCCCGTAGACTCTACTATAGCAGACGATGGCAAGTAACCCCTGAATACATCCCCAACTGACTGGTCCCTGATGAGTGAGAGCTGTATGGAGAAGCAAACAACAACTCCTAACACCAAGCCCATGACGAAGAATTCAAATATACGTAAACCCAGCATACTGCCATCCGGTTTGTAGAAGATAAGAATGAAAAGCACATCGGCAAGTGTGATCGCACATCCAGCCACCAAGGGTATCTTCAAAAGAAGGTTGAGTGCAATTGCTGACCCAACGACCTACGGGGGCTTGTATTAGTGCTTCCTCCGGGAGATATGTCAACTTTAGTAGAACATACCTCTGCAATATCCGTTGCAACAATGGCTGCCTCCGAAAGAAAATAGAGGATATATACCATCCATTGAGGAAGGTGCTCTCTGCAGTTTTCTGCCAGATTCAACCCAGTTACCGTACCAAGCTTAATGCATAACGATTGCAGAAATATGGCAAAGAGATTAGAAACAAGGACAATGAACAAGAGAGCATATCGATATTCTGCACCGGCGGCAACATCAGTCGCATAATTTCCCGGGTCAATGTACGCTACGGCGATCAAAAATCCGGGGCCCACAAAGCGAGCAAATTTCACGATACTCTGCATCATACCAGAAAAGGGTACTGTGAAAAGAGTTTCAAGAGAGCGGCGAAGTGATCTACTGTTCCTCTTGGGTGTTTGGCACCCAGAGGCTGCAGAGACCACTTCGCCAGGGATCTTCTTCTCGGACTCGGTATTGTTTCGATTTCGACCATGTAGTTGAGGCTCTATAATCGCGATGCCTTCCCCCTTTGCTGCTCCCACACCAGAAGCATGCTTCCTATGCACCTTGGAATTGGCAATGCCGTTGAAGTCGTTGCAAGTCGTTACGTCTGCACTCAAGTCGGACGGATTTTGATTCCAACCCGGATGCTCCAGAGTATCATCGGTTCGCGAGGGGCAGTTCATCGTAGTTGTGAACCGCAGGGAACAACGTGGTCAGCTGCAGAAAATTTTCCGTGAAGTACTTGTGATGTATTCTAAATCGTAAGTACCACGTCGAAAACCAAATCAGAGTAACGTGCGGGAACGAATGCCCGAAATTCCCCGGCTACGGTAGTCCCAGTCCCAGTGCGACACATCAAGTACAAAGTGGGCACATGCAGTGAGAGGACGACCTGGCCAAGTTGGTTCCTCAACGATCAAACAGAATCCCAATTAGTAAGTCCTTCAGCCGGGTTGGAAAGTGTATGAGTACCCTGGCAGAGAAGGAGGAAAACAAGATCAATCTGTGACCATGACGGCATCTTACTAGCACTGGCCTATTCTCAGGAGGCGAGCGAAGAGAGAAACGGGTCTATCTTATTCAGCATGTTCCTGAGGGAAGACTGAGGAAGATGAAAAAGTCATTCTCCGCTAAAATTACCTGACTACGCAAGAGGAGTAAGAGATCCAAACCAACTGATGACCTGTTTGATACTATATAGATCTAGAGATACTTTTATAATGTTGTAACCCCCACGCCCAAGACTTTCCAAGAAAGCGGATCTGCCTTGGCAGGAATTTATGCTCACTATGACTTGTCCCGTGACCTGGCGGCTTATCTAATCCCACCCGATTTCCCCTTGCACAAAGTTCATGTATGCTCTCTTCAATTATTGGAACCTGGATACAATAATTGATTTCATACCCAGCAAAGAGGAGTGACTCCTGTATCATTTTTCTTCTTTTCCTTTTTTTTCTTTTTTCTTTTTTTTTTATGGCTTTTCTCAGCTGGTTTCCAACCATCTCAAATTTTTCCCTGTGTGGAGACACCAACACCCGATGTATTCGTCTTGCATTGCTAGGCCCGATCATATAAGATCTGAAGAAAAGCAAAAAGCAAAGAAAAACTGTTGTATCACATTGGAATCTATTGTCGATACTACATTGTATGATGGTGCCCAAATGATGACAAGAAGGAGGGGAAAGATATCCACTTACTCTGCATACATCACAAAAATCAGAGCGATCAATCAGCTGATGGGGACTGATTGATAATTGATAAGCACCCGCCACCAGCAACAACCAGGTGGCTGGTTGCCTGGCAACCCCAATGACGGCAATGTGTTTACATCCTCCGCTTTTCTCTGCACTGCAGCTCCAGCCGTTTGCCACGAACGCCATTGACGAATTAGTTTAGGCTGGGGGGAAAAGGATGATCATGCCCTTTTACTTTCCTCCGTCGCTACGGAAGACTTCAAATTCCCGGTCTGCCCACCTGTTGTCCACCACTGCAGTGATCGTTGTTGCCGTTGTCTGATTCTCGCGGGCGTTTTTTTTTTTTTTCCTTCTTGGTTGCCTTCTTGCTTTTGATGATTACTAGGTATTCCCCAATGCCTTTACTTTCTGTCTAAATACATATTGTTGTCTTCCTGCTCCACTTAATACCTTTGTATCCGCTTCTTCTTCCATCTATAAATATCCTGTATATCGGTGGTTGCTTTGGAGCGCTGTCCCCGTAAGTCCTCTTTGCCTACCCGTCCCTTTGTCGACACTACCAGAGTGTTTTCTTCAGTCAGTATGCTAACCTTTTACCTGCCATTTTAACAGTTTCGGGTTAAAGGCGATCAGACATGGCTCCCAACATGCAAGGACCCAATATTTTCGACGATGCTAGCCGTGTCCCGACCAAACCATCCGTCTTCCGAGGAATTTTGTCTTCCAAAGCCCACAAGAGGAACCCTTCCGCAGACGACGCCGCCTCTTGCAAATCTCCCTACCAGAGCCAGTCTCCTCGCAGTACATTCTGGTCTCCAGTGGATCAGACCTATGCCACCCTGGACCAACAGCCATTGACCGAAATTGCTCCGAATCGAGACGCCGCGGAGTATGGCTTGCCTCGGCAGAGGTCGCCTGGTAAGCAGGAAAAGAATACTTTGCACAAGAAGACGAAAAGCGCTGTGTCCCTGAAGTCTCTAAGAAGCTACATGGAGCGCAAAGACAGCCGATCAGGGTCGCCCGAGAACGAGTCCGAAGATTTGAAACCCAAGAAGGCTAAATCAGCCAACAGTCTCTCAGCAATCTTGAAGCGGTCTCAGCGCGGAAGAAAGGCTGAAACCTCAAAGAGTGGTCGGGATAAAGAAAATCGGAGCCCGACGGACCTAGTCGACCACATGCCATCACCTATATGGAACCAATACGCGACTGGGTCATTCTATGACCAGATTCCAGTACCACCCTCCCCCTCCAACCGTAGAACCTTCCAAGAAGAGGTCTCACTTTACACCCCTAAGGGGTATGGACCAGCCCAGCAGCGTAATTTTTGGGACTACCACCAACCCTCTCTCACGAACCGCGCCGACCCCAAGCCTCGTCCGAAATCAGAGTTCCTTTCCGGCAATCGCAAGGTGCGGGAGCTGTTTGGATCACTGCAGAATATATCCTCGGAGAAGCTCTCCCCCTCTGACCCATCAGAACCTCCCTCTCCTTCTAAACGAAGGGGACGGCCTCGGGCACTGTCCAAACCTGAGTCGCGCCAAAGTACCGAGCCGCAACCAGAACAAAGCCCAAAAAAAGTATCGCGTGTTCAAGCAGCCATATCCGCTTTCAATGCGAAAGAACGAGAAGCGGAACTGCAGAGACGCTTGAACTCCAAGGACCTCGAGAGTGAATTCGAGAAGCTTCTGGTTAGTACATCGCACAAGACTCCTGGTCTCTAAGAAAGGAAAAAGAACACAAGAACATAAAGAAGAAGACACAGCTAACGCGAAATTCAGGACGCAAGAAACATTCCTCACAATATGAGGGAAAAGATGAGGTCCTTGGACACTAATATCAAAGCGGACTTTATTCAGAAGGACAAAGGAGAAACCGCTCATAGTGCCAGTACAAGCGTGCATACCAATGACAGCACAGGTCGCCGAGGTCGCAGAAAGGAACAGAAAGAAGACCAACACAATAACGACAGTAAAGGGTCACGGTCGCGATCCAGGAGTCGCGGGTTCAGCTTTTCCAAGGGCTCATCTCCCACGAAGAAACGGCCGGAGAGCGGAAGCTCGCATCGACGTCCAAAATCTGCGGATTTCTCACAGCCAGGCCTCTCAAAGCTATTGACACCGTCAACTTCCACGACATCTCTCTCTGCAACAGCTTGCCAGGACACCGCAGCTGATCCCTCGGACTTTGTTCATTATCTAAGGGAGATCCAGAAGCCGGAGATGATGGAAGTGGGCAAAATCCACAAACTTCGACTTCTCTTGCGGAATGAAACAATCAGCTGGGTCGATACATTTATTGCAGATGGCGGGATGGACGAAATTATACAGTTGCTTTACAGGATCATGATGGTTGAGTGGAGGTATGCATGCAACCTTACCTTGCCTGCCTTTAGTTTAACATAAACATGCCAACTAATACTTCTACAGGGAAGAACATGAGGATAATTTGCTCCACGAAACTTTGCTGTGCTTGAAGGCGCTCTGCACGACCTCAGTTGCATTACACCGTCTTACAGCTATTGAAGGAGAAATCTTCCCAGCGCTCCTGAAGATGTTGTTTGACGAGGAAAAGAAAGGACCAAGCGAATACACAACGCGGAGTATCATTATCAATCTCCTTTTTACGCAACTTTCCACAGCATCGTCAGCTGAGGATGCCGGATCTCGTGCCACCCGAATCCTGTCGTACTTGCGAGACCCTTCACCACCTGAAGAAAACCAGCCCCTTTCATTTATCGCAAACATATACCAGTCACGCCCGTACCGTGTCTGGTGTAAAGAGGTTACCAACGTAACCAAAGAAGTCTTCTGGATATTCCTGCATCACTTGAACGTGATACCGATTGTGAAAAGCGAGAAACCAGGTTTGAAAACATATCGAGAGAGGCATTTCCCTGCTCCTAGGCCTCCGGTACCTGCTGCGCCCTATGTGGGTGGAGTTGAATGGGATGCAACGAATTACCTAGCTGCGCATCTAGATCTCTTGAATGGTCTTGTGGCATCACTGCCGTCAGCGGAGGAGCGCAACAAACTGCGTGCCGAACTCCGAGCTTCTGGATTCGAGAAAGTTATGGGTGGCAACTTGAGAACATGCAAAGAGAAGTTCTATGCTTCCATCCACGATTGTTTGCGGACATGGGTTGCTGCCGCGGTAGAAGATGGCTGGCCTTATACAGCTGTCCGCGAAGGTCCACCTCGACCTGAGCCCGGATCACCAACCAAATCACCGATCAAGGCGGCTAGTGGAAGCCCTAAGAAGGGCCTTCTGGATGAGAAGCCTCCTCGACTGGAGTTGGCGTTGGATGTTCCTGCTAACAACCGGGTATCTCAGAAAAATGAAGGACTAGGAAACTGGCTGTGAAGGTCATTCAATTGATATCCTGGAATACCGGGTTATATATATCGTTATTCGGCTCGTTGACTGTTGCGTCTCTCCCAAACGTTCCTTGAGTCTCCCTGAACGTGTGCGCATGAACCAGTGATGCAGCCAGTATTTCGTTTTCTTCTTCCTCCCTTTCTTGTTTGCTGAGGCTTCGGTTTTCTATTCTTTTTCTTTCTCTCTTTCTGGTTCTTTTCTTTGCTTTCCTACCATTGATCCCCTTGGTTCACTTTCCTCTCACTATGACGGAGTCTTGGACAGGACGGCGTTGGCTCTGTCTTTTTGCTTTTGGAGTTTTCGGTGCATTTTCCGTTGACTAATGGTCACGGCGAAACGATTTAATGAAGGAACGGTGCCATAACATTGACGAGATTTGACGTTCCTGCGCAAGTGCGTGTAAGGTGAAATTCGTTTTTTCATTCCTTTGCACAGACATGTTATAGTCCAGAACACGTTGGTACGACAGTTGAGATGAATTCGTATTTTTGAGTAGATTATCTGCAGTATCCAATGACTCGCCCTAGATTTGTTTATCTGACCGTTCTAAGCATGGTAGAATAATATACAATATGTCACAATAGAAAGAAAGTAAGTCCAGGGAGATTCCCATGCCCTTCCGGCTGTACGCTGTACTACACCTCACTATGTGGGTTACCGACCATCACAGGGTAACTTGAGCCTGAGCCCAATAGAACAATGTCTACACCTGGCTTGCTCAGTCACTCAGTTATCATCCGACCTCTTGACCGGTCCTGGAGGTGGAGGGGTAGAAAATGCCCCCTTGACACCAGCAAAGAAAACCCTTCGAAGCTAAAAGAGATCCCCAGGTTAGAGCATACCCCTTAATCGAGCCAGAAAACATCATCAGGCAGGGCACCTACCTCATCAAACGGGCTTCCCCTCTCATCCCACTCCATAAAAAGCGCGGCATACACAATAACGACTTCCAGCATCCGTCAGCCCGCAAACTTCGATTATTATAATACTCAAGCCAACACTGTGGAGTACTTACACCCGATCACACCCCACTGAACCAACTTTGTTGCCTTCACCCACTTCGGTCGAGCAAACTTAAGTGCCGCACGCCGACGATATTTGCGCTCGAGTCGGAACTGGTGTTTCGGCGACAACTTGGACATGTCTGGGGGCCATTGGCGCTTAGGCTTGTAAGGACTGTAGTAGGGCATGGGTTCGCCGTTGGGGTATTCTTCGGGAGATGGAGGATGGTCATCTTGGGTGGTGGCTGTGTTGTTGTTCGAGGATAGGCGGAAAGGCGAGGAATATGTGCGAAGTGTTTGCGAGAATGGTCGGGTAAGTGTTAGTGGAGAGGCATTTTGGAGATTAGGCTTTTTTTTATTTCGTTAGCTTTGCGCGTGCGGTTCGTGGTATATGGCTAGATTTGGTATATTACATGATGTGAGGGCTGGAGACGATTGAGGAGGCTGGTGTTGTTGCATGATGCGACAATTCGAGTAGACGATGCGGATGGTATAGATGCCGGAAATCGGCGTAGGAGAAATGTTGAGAACATGTCGATGATCACTGTAGCACACTATACAGTGATATATGCAACCAGGAACAGGTACTGGTTGTTAGCTTAGGAGTGGGTTTAAGGCGGAGAAAAAAGGTTGTTAACAGTCTAGGACGCAATTCCGCCCGGCCAGACTCTTCCGCTCTCGGGCTTAATGGTGGAGCACAATTTAAAGTCCGGGCTGGCCTCAGGAACTACTTGGAAGTTTTGTAACCTTACGCTTTTCAAAGATGGATCTTTCTACCAGTAATGCCTATTTACGTAGGAGGTATAGCCTTCAGAAAAAAAAAAAAAAAAAGCGCTCTGTGTGTCTAGTCAAAAAGAGCTACTGGTTGTTAACTAGGGCGCTAGAATTATCTACACTTCAAAGTCTCTATATGGAAGAATGCTCGGTCAGAGTTATATTATTTATTCATGATATGGTCAATAACTCAGCTAACTATATCATCAAGATCTCATTAAGTATACAGTTAAAGCAGCAAGTATACATGTACATACTACTCCGTACTACTGATGGAATGCCCACATAGTATTCCGAGCGTAGAGATTAACCCAGATGTAAGCTTTACCTTCACACTTAGTGTCATCCATGAAGCTCGGCTTTTGCCAATATACGACATCATTGTCACAAGATCAAATGCTTAGGAACAGGACGATCATTCGGACTTTCTTCTTCACATGAAAGCCTGCAGTGCCCTGGAAATCCCGTGACTGGCATTCCCCCGGAACAACGATGATGCGGGTGAGCCTCGGTACTTTCACAGGACCGGGCAAGAGCATACAAAAAGGCAACAGGACCGACCAAGTGGATTCTACTACTCCACGCTGTCTCCCCAGGTTCAGGATATAAAGAGGGATCTTGTCACTTTTCTTTTCTCTCTCCACCCTCCTACTATCTATTTAATTGTTGATACCCCTTTTCTTCCCCCTTCGTATTCTCTAAACATTTCACTGACGTCATAATGTCTTCTGGTAAGTTGGGACTGAATATCCTCTTGTTAGTCGCTAAATCAATATAACCTAACGTATGTCCTCTTTTCTATTTTAGCTCAGCAGCGTCTTACCCAGGTGACTTCCCACTTCACCCCTGGTGGTAAGAAGGGCGCTGCCGCCATCACCGAGAAGCACCCCGATGACATTGTCGTGACATGTGCCCTTCGCTCTGCCCTCACCAAGGGTGGAAAGGGTGGCTTCAAGGATACTGCGGCTGCTGATATCCTGGCTGGCGTTTTCAAGGGTGTTATTGAGAAGAGTGGTATCGACCCCAACGTCGTTGAGGATGTTGCTGTCGGCTCCGTCCTTGCCCCTGGTGGCGGTGCCACCGAGTTCCGTGCTGCTGCTCTGGTTGCTGGTTTCCCCGAGACTACTGCTGTCAAGAGCTTGAACCGTCAGTGCTCCAGTGGTCTCCAGGCCATTGTTGACATTGCCAATGCTATCAAGTCCGGCATGATTGAAGTTGGTATTGGTGCTGGTGTAGAGAGCATGTCCTCTCAGTATGGGTAAGTGGAATATACGTCCATTGGTGCAGTCCTTTGATTTACTGACAGTCTTAGCCCTGGTGCTGTCACCGAATTCTCAGATCTCCTTGAAAACCACCAAGAGTCTGCCAACTGCAAGGTTCCCATGGGTGTTCTGTCGGAGAACATGGCGAAGGATCGTGGCATCTCTCGTGCTGTCCAAGATGCTTTCGCCGCCTCGTCCTACCAGAAGGCTGTCAAGGCTCAGAAGGCTGGCCTCTTTGACGAGGAGATCTATCCTCTTCAGGTCAAGTGGACCGACCCCAAGTCTGGCGAGGAGAAGACCATTACCGTCAAGGCCGATGATGGTATTCGTGACGGCATCACCCCTGAATCCCTGGGCAAGATTCGCCCTGCTTTCGCCAAGGATGGCTCCATTCACGCTGGCAATGCCTCCCAGATCTCTGACGGTGCTGCTGCTGTTTTGTTGATGAAGCGTTCCACTGCTGAGCGCCTCGGTCAGAAGATCATCGGCAAGTACGTCGCCGCTAGCGTTGTGGGTGTTAAGCCCCTGCTCATGGGCATCGGCCCCTGGAAGGCCATCCCCGTGGCCCTTGAGAAGGCTGGCATCACCAAGGATGATGTTGACATCTACGAAATCAATGAGGCCTTTGCCTCTCAGTGCGTATGGTGTGTCAATGAACTTGGACTGCCTCAAGAGAAGATCAACCCTAAAGGAGGTGCCATTGCATTCGGACACCCTCTTGGCTGCACCGGTTCTCGCCAGATCAGCACCCTGCTGACAGAGCTGAAGCGCACTGACAAGAAGATCGGTGTCACTAGCATGTGTGTTGGTACTGGTATGGGCATGGCTGCCGTTTGGGTTCGCGAATAAATGAGCTGGCTCAAAATTGTTTTTGTGCGTCACTTTTCTTCGATTCTCTTCCTGTACAGCGATTATATATACGCATGACGATTTTGATTTGTACACATATTTCCAGAATACCAAGCATGAAGATTGAGTTTCGGATTGGTTAATAGACCGCGGTTCAACTATGAAAATAAGCCTTCCATATCTCATGTAGACGAATACGCTGTAGGATACCTCCTGCCAAGCCAGAGCGATTCACTAGATTTTAGTTCTGAATTTCTTGAAGGCATCAAAGACATTCGACCCCTGAAGCACAGCCTCCTTGACTTTATCATCCATCGCAACCAACTTAGGCATCAGATCGAGCACTTGATCGAGAAGCTCGCGTGGAATAGCAACCACGCCTTCCAAGGGATCGCAGAAAATGATATCACCCTGAATGCAACGCAAAATTCAGCAATGGTTCAATAGCAGAACTAACAGCTTACGAAAGAGAAAGACATACCGGAGACACAATCACACCTCCAAGGGAAACAGGCACATTCCGAGCCCCCGGTTTAGCCTCCGCGGCGGTTCCAACCGTAGAAGTGGCACGAGCCCAGACCTAACCATAACCCAGTCAGAGCCAAGTACCCAAGAAGAAAGCAACAGAGAATGAACTTACCGGGAGCTGACATTCCCTGATCTCACTTAAATCTCGCACGCGCCCGTTCACCAAGGCCCCCTTGACCCCGAGAGACTTCATCCGAACCGCCATAATCCCACCCAGGACGGCGCAGTGTTGCCCCTCAGGCTGCTCAATCACAGCCACAGTTCCTGGCTCTGCAAAGTCGACCCAGTGCGTCCCCGCGGGGAAGCCATGGGCCTCTACCGACTCAGTAGTCGGGACGGGGTCTGATTTGGAGACGAACTTGAATGTTGAAGCGGGGGCGATGACTTTGGGGGCGTTTTCGTTTCGGCCGATGGTTGGTGAGAATGGAACTTTGAGATGCTGTTAGTCAGGGAATTCTGTGTATGTGCAATGTGTATAGGTTTTTTTTTTTTGTTATAAAAAAAAAAAAAAGGTATTGGCTCACCGAAATCAGCTACATGGCCAGCACGAGCTGTGGTTCCCTCGGGGAGTTTTTGTAGTTTGAGTAACGCATCTGATACCTGAGTTTTTGTTGTTAATTTGGTTGTTTTCGGAATCGCTGTGGTTGGGTAAATGATGAGTATATGCGTTGACATACGTCACATGCAGAGTAGTTCCGGAGAACGTCCAGCTTTTGTTCGATTGATGTTGACATGGTGCGTTTGGCAGGTAAGATAGAGAGTGGGGTGATTCCCCTACAGGGTAATTGGAGAGTAGCTGTCTTGAGGTGGGGGAGAGTTCTGGAGAGGATCCTGGGGATGGAGTCCATTCGATGCTGATATATATATATATATATATATTAATATATAGGTAGGTAGGGTTTCGGTTGATCGGAGCTTCTAGGAAGGTCACGGTGAGATTGGGTGCTGTTGCGCCAATGGACTTGTATTGTTGCGATAAGGTGGAAATCTTGAATATCCTGAGAGTTCCTTTTTGCAACAAACCCGTTTGATAAAGATTTCAGTTTGTTTAGTTTTAATCAGATAATCATCTCAGGTTTCCAATGGTCATGGTTGGATCTCGTGATCTATGGAAAGCAAAATAACCGAGGATCGGGAAGACTGACATCATCGAATTTTATATTTAATTATTTCATTCTAAGTTCTTGGCTCAGGCACCTTAACACTCACGAATGAACTACTGGGAAAGTTCCACCCCCCGCCATGTGTAAGATTGATCGATCGAAGCATTTTAAAGTTTCATGATCTCTGGAAGAATGATAGACACTTCTTTAAGGTCAACGAGACCCCAACGACCAATACCTGACTAAAACACTTCGTATTTGCTCTCGTTAATAATACTACTAGTATTGTAGTAATGGCCTTACAATTAGTCAGTGCCGTGGTTCCAAGCCGTCGCCTAAACGAATTTTTAGAACTGCCGATATTCCAAAATAAACTATAATAGAGTAACTTAGCACAATTGACCAATTACTAATACTACATACAAGTATCATCCCCGCAAACCCCCCTTCTCCTTGATCCCTGTATTCTCAGATTGTATAGAGCATTGTACCTCCTCCTATATACTATACTATACCATCATGGCTTCCCCATCCCAGACATACTACAACTCCGAACAATTGGAACTCTATCTGGAACGAATCGGATATGCCGACTCAATCAACGCCACACCAGGCAACAACACTACTGGTAGGCTTCACCATGTCCTACAATCAATCCAGCAGGATCGCCTGGCGACCCTGACAGAGTTGCAACGACGGCACTTGGCCTCCATCCCATGGGGAAACTCGGCCTTGCATTACTCGCAGCACCGATCCATTTCTATCCACCCCCGGGCTATATTCGATAAACTGGTCCTGCGCCGCCTGGACGGGTATTGTATGGAAAATACCAACTTGTTCTATATGGTGCTACGGTGTCTGGGGTATTATGCTTATCCAACTGGTGGACGGGTGAGCGAAGCCGTGGCCGGTGGGAACCAGACTCCCGGTAGTGAGTTGTATATGAGTTTGTAAGTGATTGCTGGCCATGGGACATGAAAGAACACCACTAAATGTGCTACGCAGAGGACATATGGTTCTCATTGTAATCATCGACGGTCAAAGATACATGGTAACTTCTACTCCCCCTACCGAGTACATGTCGGTCATCTCTGATGCGGAAACGAACAGGTTGACGTCGGGTTCGGCAACTTTGGTCCTACAAGTCCACTGCCGCTTAAAGAAGATGGCAGCATCGTTGTCTGCATGGCGCCAGCTGAGATGCGTCTAGTCAAAGATACGCCTATTGAATTCACTGATAGAAATCAGAAGCTCTGGATTTACCAGATCAGACACAATCCGGAAAGCAACTGGATACCGCAGTACTCGTTTTCTGAGGTAGAGTTCCTACCGCAGGATTTTGCCACTATTAATTACTCTACTAGCCACCGGCCGACTAGTTGGTTCGTGCAGGCTTTGGTGTGTACACGGGTCATCCTGGATGAGACTGGAATTGAGCCGATAGGCATCTATATCCTGGCCGGAAAGGAGGTGAAGAAGAGACTGCGTGGGGAGACAGAGACGGTGGCAACTTTCGAAAAAGAAGAGGATAGGGTCAATGCTCTGGCTAAGTGGTTTGATATGCACTTCCTCGAGCACGAAATTGAGGGGGTTCTGGGCTTAGCATCTCAGATTAAACAGAAGCTAGATCGTCCAAATTAGAACTTTGGAGTTCGCAACTACCCTGCAGCTTTTTTGCTAGCCTGGTAATATAATACAAGAAGGGTTCTTCTAATCATTGCATGGTATTTATTGAAAGAGTTGCAGGCGAACAAAGAGGCGATATAAATGACATAGGTTGTAACAGATCGGAGTGGCTTAGTAGATCCGTTTTTCCAGCTGTTCGATTTGTTAGAGCTCTCTCCGACACATTGAATGAGACATGAACATGTATCATACCTTCCATGGGTTGCTAAGCTCGAATCCCTTCGGGGCTTCGGCGTTGCTTGATTGGCCTCTCAAGGTTCCTGTGATTCTCAAATCTCTCTCCATCACTGTCGAATAGTTATCCAGTCGTTAGCATCCAGCCTATTCGTTCGTTGTGATGGGGAGGGTAATCGTATATCATTCAATCGTGAATTGCTGGGAGAGCCACATACTTTGCTGAGCGGGTGTTAGCTGACCTGGTTCGATCACATCCTATGGAATCGGGAGGCACTTACTCTGTCCCACAGATCCCGGTTCCAGCGGGCCTTCTTTCCCTCGTTCCCGAGCCACTTGACAGCAGTAAGACCAACGCCGGTCACGCCAAACATCTGTTATAGCATCGTCAGTGAGCCGATCGAAGTGACTGAGAAAACGCTTGACGTACGCCAACGATGATCCCATAGGGGATCAGAGCCTCAAAAGGAACACCCATGCTGTGCGATTGAAATAACGAACAAGGCGAGAGCTAAGAGAGAAATGAGGATTGACACGCAAACAAAGCCGAGGGGAAGTCGTCGTTTCTTGTGGCCGCGGGAATCCGCCGACGTCGAGGTCTGGAGGTTGGCCTAAAGCGGCTTAGCGTGAGACCGGGGGTCCAGCCGGCTGAGTCAGCCGCGGCCATCAACCTCACGGGCTGGAGAAGGGGCGAGAGGCCGCAGCTGAGTGCTCTGGATGCTAGATACGCCCTCGGACGGTGTATTCGCTGCTGATCTACGCGTTTGGCTCTGCTCTATTTGACGTTTCTGACCTGTTGGTCTGTGCGGTATGATTCCCATTGCGTCCTTCTACGCGCTGTTTGTCCTTATCGGAGTCGTCCGTTCAGCTCCTTAACTGACTGTCACTTCGGTTGCGCTGTTGTTCAGGGGTTATCGTGTGCGCTACCATATAGATACTCTTAAGCTCGCTATTTGTTTGGATCATCTGTATCCAAGGTCATTCGTTTTTGTTCCCGATGCCTACTACGTGTAGCGCCAGATGATTGTCTACTCTTGCGGCGCATGAATAGCCTCAACCTCCAGTCTATCTTTATTCACGAACCCTCTTACTGGAGACAAGCGGAAGCTGCTCAAACTGGCGACCGCAGTGACATACACCATGACGGCAACCGCGCCGCCGGCTGATGATGATATCGAAATGAGACCACCCCCAGATATGGTTGACAGCGATCAGGATGCGGAGGGAGAGGAGGAGACGGATTTGTATCAGATGGATCAACAACTCCAGGATGCTGTACATAGGGCATATTCGGGAGAGGTTGCAGAAGAAAGCAACAGTGCTAGCCGTGAGGACGATAAAGATGCGGAGGGGGAGCCGGATTCTGATTTGAACCTTAGCGGCGAAAATGATGAGACTGAACCGGTGGGAGCTGTGAAGCTACCGAAAGGGGGGCCTTCCTTGGAGAATGATGGTGTGGCCGACGCAGAGGTTGACGCACCTTTCGAGAACCAAAGTGACAGCGACCAAGACGCATCCGGCTCTAATTCAAGCGGCCAAGAATCCGATGAGGAGGATGATGAAGAATGGGATGGTGAGAGTAATGGTCATGACGATGCAGAAGTGGATAACACCACGGTGCGCGGTAACTGCATGTGAGTTACCCTTTATTTAATTACTCTAGCTTCGTCCCTATCGTGTGCTTGATATTATTCGTCACTTTGATATGCTAACAGAATCAATAGATTTTGTGGACAAGATGAAGATCACGATCCGAGTGAAGACTTTGAGGAGTATCTGACATGCACAGTTTGTGGCGATCACTGTACGTGGATTTGCGGCCCCATAAAAACATGGCGTAGCCACCCCCCAAAAGTTTCGGCGATCGTTACTGACTCGGCAACCCGACAGCTCATCGGCAATGTGCCCGCGAACAAAGCGCATTAAGTGATGCCGAAGGTATGTCTAGTGTCTTGATTTAATTTGATTATAGACATCGGGACTGACTCAGTCTAGATTCCAACGCTTGGAGATGCCCTACATGCGTTCGGGAAAAGCTGGAACCAAACTCTGAGGGCAATGGTTCATCATTCCATCGAAGGCTCGGCCCGAAGAACATGCGAAAAGAGCTCTTACCAGCACACACCGGAGAAGAGGGCTCTGGCTTCCATTCGATCTTCAATACTGTGGATATTGATGATGACAACTTATTGAACAGCTCGCGATCGCTACGAAAAAGGAAAACCTTGTCAGCCGATGTTCAGGAACATACACCTGTGCTTCGGAAACGCCAGAGACAGACATCATTACGGTCCGAGCGGGCTGAGTCGAGAGACCCTTTGGGCGATGCTTCAGACGCCCTGTCTCCGGTACGAACTCGTTCCCGCCGTGTGCGGGGAGGGGAAAAGGAGAACTGCCGCGTGGTATTAAGGCAGTTCGGAAGGCTTGTGTTAGCATTTCAACTTAACGAGACCAAGCTCTATAAAATCCTTAACTCTCGCAGCCGGTCACAGTACAGGGGTCGAAGAACCCCTAAGCCACCCCCAGTGGCACATGAACCTCCAGCACATTTTGCCCCTATTATCCCCGTGTCATACATGTCCCCTTTTTATTCTTTCAACGATCGTGAAATGGACGAATCTAAATCCAAACCATACGGTGGCATTCTGTCAGAAGCGGACGCAGACACCACCAAGACTCTTCCGACACAGCCTGACCGTGAGAGGTTCGAGGCAGCGCGACAAAAGGCTGAAGAAGAATGGCAAAGACGAGTTATGGAAGCCGAGAGCGGCGGAGAGCCTTTACAGCATGCAGCACAAAAAGTCTCGGGTCCACCGTCCAGGATAAAGTACATCAACTTTGGTGGCTATGAGATTGAGACCTGGTACGCAGCGCCTTATCCAGAAGAGTACAGCCGTAACCGTGTGCTATACATCTGTGAGTTTTGTTTAAAATACATGAATTCGGATTATGTCGCATGGCGCCACAAACTTAAGTGTCCGGCAAAACATCCGCCCGGAGATGAAATCTACCGCGATGGCTCGATTTCGATCTTTGAAGTCGACGGAAGAAAGAACCCGGTATACTGCCAGAATCTCTGCTTGCTCGCAAAACTGTTTCTCGGGTCAAAGACTCTATACTACGACGTCGAACCGTTTCTTTTCTACATCATGACTGAGTTCGATGACCTGGGCTGCCATTTTGTTGGCTATTTTAGCAAAGAAAAACGGCCCAGCTCCGCGAATAACGTTTCATGTATCCTTACTCTGCCCATACATCAGCGGAAAGGCTATGGTAACCTTCTCATTGACTTCTCATACCTACTCACGCGCATTGAAGGGAAAACAGGGTCACCTGAGAAGCCGCTTTCGGATATGGGTTTAGTATCTTATCGGAACTACTGGAGGCTCATTCTGTCATACCAGCTTCATAAACAGAAGGCGCCACTTAGTATTGTGGAGCTTTCGGAGCGGACAGGCATGACAGCAGACGACATTGTTTCAGGCCTTGAAGCGTTGCGCGCACTTGTCAGAGATCCAGTGACGAAAACTTATGCATTACGTCTTGATTACAAATATTTCGAAGAATGCATTCAGAGCTGGGAAAGTAAAGGCTACGTTCAGCTTAATCCCGATGCTCTTGTGTGGACGCCCTACATAATGGGTCGAAGCAACCAGTCGCAGTTCGATCGGGCTCCGTTACATGCAGTTGCCCCACGGGAGGGCTTGGAAGACGAGGAGGTCGAGGATGTGAAAGATTCTGGAAACGAGGAAGAGCAACAACTTTCAGAAAATCTGGGCAAAGTCAATGGAGACAATAACCCTCAACCGACAATTAGTGGTGTTACACAAGCTGTCTCCGGGAGACTTTCAGCGGAACCTGCCGGACCTCCTTCGACTGAACTCCTGACTAATGGTACAGGCCTTCATCATCGCACACAACCGGCCGCAGACTCTAACCCCACAGAAGCAAACTCAGTCCAAGATATACCAGCCTGGCGATTTGAGGTTTACCCTCCTGTTCAGGCGCCTGTCGTCAAACGACGCCCAGGTCGACCCTTTGGCAGCAAGACTACATACAACAAAGTATCTGTTACTCCGACAACTGCTCGCACTAGTGGTCGTAACACACCTAGAAGATCATCTGCACTAGTCTCTATGACCCCTACTGCAAATACATCTAGCGTCCGGCGCGGTCGAAGTGCAAAGCTACTAGACTCTCCTGCAGTTGAATCAACTAGTACTGAGGCCAACGGTGTCGAAGATGATGACCAGCTGCCAGATCATGAGGATACCAAGGGCGAGGAACAAGACCCATCTCAGGCTGAAGGATTATCGGAGACAGATGCCCAAATTACCCACACAGGAGACCATGACGCGCCGGGACAGCTTAATGGTATCAACGGGGTGGAAACCGTGGACACAGAGCTTCATGTTACAGAAAAAGTGACGCCTACCAATGAAGTAAGCGCTGAGAGTCCAGCCAAACTTACCAGATCCATGAACCGAAAGGCGGTGGTAGAAAAGTTCGAGTTCGTCATTCCAGCAGAGGATCCTGGTACTACGAACCATAATGCGGTGGTGGATGAGCACGCAGATGGGCCTAACGGGGTGGATAGAGATGGTGATGCGATCATGGAGACATGATTTTTGAACAAACCTGGAAGAAAGCCTTAAATGGCGAAGCATTTAAACGAGGCGTTATCTTGTGGCTTTGCAGGGGATTTTTGTTTTCAATTTTATCCCTCGAAGGGATAAGTTTCATGACTTGGCACTTTATCTTTCTGTTTGCGCTGTTTTTACAAAGCAAGGAGTGGGCAAGGAATTTGGAGTTCTGGCTATTATTCGATGCTCTATTACCACGAATTGCGCTCCGATTCTCCGACCTGTGGGTTCCCTCAGCGATTTTCTGCTTCCGTTGTCTTCGTTCTTGTCATGAGTGAAAATGGTTGTTTCCTTCTACATTTTTTTTCCGTTCCCTAACGGTCTTGGTCTAGAGGACTTTGCTCTCTTTTCTCCCTTTTCAATTCTTCTTTTCACCTAATATAATCCAGGACTGAATTATGGGGTCGGCGCATACACGTCCCCGATTGCGCACCATTGTATTAAGCATGACAAATATCCACTTTGCGAGCATAGTATAAGAGAGAGAGAACACATGGAAGATCCGCTTTCGTCATCATATTTTTTGCAGCCCAAATGTCTCGGAACCTGTTGCACTTACGTAGTTACATGATCCTTCCAAAAACCTTGAGTCCCCTCATCGACTCAGTCATAGGTCATGTTTACCGGCTCAAGTTGCGCGATAAACAGAAACCCGAGCCCGGATGTGGTTTGCTGATGAGCACCATTTAGGTTTCAGATAGGCACGTGAGTTGAGACAAGAAAAGAACCAAAAAAAAAAAAAAGTTATGGTGACGCAGAGGAGTCATCGCCTCACTTGGTTTTCTTTCTTTCTTGTTCCGTTTTACCTAAGTATTACGGAGTACATATTAAAAGTCAATGATATGTGAATGCCCTTGCAGCTCTATGAACTGCAATCAGCATCCTGCTGGCAGTGTAATCCTATTCGATGAGTGGTTGGTTATATGGTTGTGGATGTATCGATTTTCCTAGTGATGCATCTTATCGTCACAGTCGGGATTACTACTCTCGTCACGGAAGAGACAATGTACTAGTGGATGAGGTTGTGGAGGATCACATCCATGCTGGATTACGTTATAGGTCCGGTTTGCATTCTCTATTACATGGGGGAAAGGCTGGAACGAACTAGATCGACTAGCCGCAGATACGAAAACCGGGAAATGAGGTGGTGCTTGAGATCGCGATGCATGCAGTAGTACAGGTAGATACTGTATTAGGGTGGGTGGAGAATGGAGGGAAGGATTGGTCGGATTGGAGGCCAATGTTGTTGACCGACTATCGTATGCCCGTAGATAGTAGTTCTCTAGGTGTGGATGTATGCAGGTACAGAGTTGAATGTGATTAGTGGAGCTACAATGAAGCAATGGATGAGAATAGTAAGGAAGCGAGATCAAATGTGGCGCTTCTTGGAATGCACAGTATGTAATGTATATAGTATGTAGTATGTAGTATGTACATACTCTGTGGCGAAGTCCCCTGTGCATATGAGAATAGCGATTATGAATCCTTTTGCTTGGGCGGAACAATCCGTTTTTGGTCTTATGCACAAGAGGTATGTGCCCTGCCTGTTTTGGGTGCATTTGAGATTTGGAATTTTGGATGCTCCGTCTTGTCTCGGCGGTTTTGGAGTGTCTAGCGGTCAAACTAGCAGTTTAAATGGAAATTAGATCTCGGAAGAATTCCTGCAGTGGGTATTATTGATTATTCAGATGAGATCGTACGCTTAGGTCATTGTTCGTGGAAAAGAGTAACCACTAGTAAGTAGAACCGAAGATCGCTGATAGGGTTTGATCAAGAGAAAGTAGTAGTAGGAGTATAAAATCTTTTCCCTTTAAAAAAGATTAAACTAAATTAAAATAAAATAAAATAGGAAATAGAGAGAGAGAGAGAGAGAGAGAATGAATAGGAAAAAGGAGAAAGAATTAGAGAAACCAAAGAAGACGATGATTGTTGGACATCTGTCAAAGCGGTACGAAGATCGATCGCCGCGTACTGAATATGATCTGTCAAAGGAGAAGAGTCCTCCTTTGCCTTCGATGCAATCATTGGCTTCTTTCTTGCTTTTTCCTTTTGACTTTTTTTTTTTTGGAAGGCGACAAATAACGGAGGCTTTTTCTTTAATTTCGTTTTCTTTTCTTTTCTTTTTTTTTTTTTTTTTTTTTTTTTTTTTTTTTTTTTTTTTTTTTTTTTTTCCGCTTAGGAGTTTCACTCGATGTGGATCCCCGTCCATTCTCTATGAATAGATACGCACACACACACAACACTTCCAGAAGCCGAGGTTGTGAACACAGAAAATACAATTAATGCTCAGCTATTCATGGCTGTTGAAAACCGAGGCCTTTTCTCGGCCCTTTTCATGCGGAGGAAAATATCCGGGATTTGGTTCTGCTACTGTGACGAAAGATATTGTTCTTCATTGGCGTGCTTTTGGTCCAATCCTTTCGAGGAGTTAAGAAAGCTGTCAGCAGGATCGGCGTGGAGTCCAAGGCCCCCTAAACTCTGAATATAGCCCGAAACTTGTATACCCATGGATCTGGAATTTTAGACACGGAACCCATCCCCAGGTCCGGGATAAGCATATCTGTAGCGTAGAATAAGCGCCTGCGAAAGTCTGGTTCGAGATGGGGATGCCCGACGGACCGCTGCTGTCAGTCGCTCTGAAGGAAATCGTTTCAAAGTGTTGCACACAAAGGGCAACCGCTAAGGCCCGCGAACACTTCATCGTGCATCTTGTTGACCCCCACCAAGCCATGTACGGAGACAAAAAGAGGTGGTCCAATATAAAGATAGTAAACATAGGGAAAAAAATTAAAAATAAATAAAAGAGTGAGAAAAAACTTTTCCCCCCCCTCTCTCTGCTCCTCACCTCAATACGTACTTCTGGTTACTTTCCGTCCTTCTCATTCTCTTATACCCCTCTCCTATGAAAATTAACCCCCTACTCTGATTTGAGCATCGAAGGCCGTGGCAGTAAGAAAATCTATGTTTCTCTCGACAACTCCACAATTCGCTTCGTTTGGCAGGCCCTAAGCAAAGTGGGTTTCCCGGTGTTGTGTACGATTGACAGGTACTTTCAGCATCCCGTTGATCAGCAAAGAACCGCGCATCGTCTCCTTGACTGAGTGACTCCCAACTTTGTTAGCCACCGAAACGTGGCATTAATGATATGTGACGACGCAGAAGAATTTCTTTAACCTGTTGCAATCATGGTAACGTCCCGGAGAGTCGCTGACAGGTCTCCGGGATGGCGTCGATCGAACCCAGCAAATAAGCATGAAAATCATGATTCTTGAATTTTCTTTTTTGGTATCACAATCTTTCTCCCTTCCACATAGGTTTAGTCACTAGCACCTGCGCAAATGACTCAATTCTCTGGCCAACACTGGCCACTCAGAAACCCCTTCTCGTTTCTTATTTCTGGTATCTTCAAATGGATGAGAATTGAAACTTCTGCTTGAATGCAGGTATTGATCTGTACAATAGAAAGCTTCGCGGTCGTGAGTCGTCGACCTCTCGGCCCTTACGAATCCTAATCCATGAGACCCTTGCGTGGCGATCGCTAATAGCTGACCTGTCGTCGCTCACTTTCTTGCGGATCCTACTAATGCAATAGCTTTCCTGCTGATGTTCCTTAATTTTGCAATGGTACATCGCCGCATTGTCCATAGGGCAAAGAGCACCATTGAAAAAAAAAAAAAAAATTAATAATGGCGATACTTCTTGGGACCGTCTCCCGATGTTTGCTTGTTTGAAGGGGGAAAAGAGGAAAAAGAAAAAGAAAAAAGGATTGGCGGACTTCTCATGCTAGTAGCTTTGCAGCTGATGCGGCTAGATGCAGATGCCACCTATTAAGTTCCATGGCCAGTATGCGTCAAAAACGCAGCCCAGCTCATCTGGAAGGAAGGCCAAACCCGCACGATAAGAAAAAGAAAGCGTAATCCTCAGCCGCGGCTTTACACGAGAGCAGGCCAGGGATCTTCACATCATGCATGGGAGGAAGCGTAGTCCATCAAGACGGTCAACGTTACTTAAAGTAAGGCTAGCTTTTTGTTGCTGAGTTTCGCCTAGACCAACGAGGGAAACCAATTGTCCTTGAGGATCCCATCAGCAAAGGCAGATCGTGCAGGGCTAGGCACCTCTACGCTGCACCAGGCGAATAACCCGGTCTTTGATAGACTAGCAATTTTAGGTACTATATCCACGGACGTCCAATCACCCTCGCAGCGCAACGGTCTGGATGTGTGGGGGACCCGCGGACTCTGCGACCTGCATGTCAGGACACAGGGAATGTGATGCATCCACCGAACTAGAGCATTAAATATGCAGCAGCTAATAGAGCTGAAATTCGAGCCTGATTTTCCTCCACAACCGCACGTTGAAAAGAGGCCCACTCCCGCAGCCCCGTCCTGGAATTGTTATGCTAACCGTCATCGTTCGGAGTAACGTGGTTATTGACGGTCAGTTTCTTCTATCCTTTCCTAAGTTTTCTCCAAGAAAAGAAAGTAAAACACTTTTCGACATTGGCGAGGCCGGTATTGAGGGGAATGTCTTTCGAAGAGAATCTCATTCATCGCACAACACGGTGGAAATTGTATTAACGAGAATAAGAAAAAAGGGCGAATCGGCCGCGGGACTGATAGTAGTCTTCTCGTGAGGAAGGAAAGCAACAGCACATTCGTGGTATCGCGTGACACAACTCACGTTATCCATCACGTCGAGCAGTTGCTGCGCTATCGGCCACCCCGAGTTTTCCCATCGATGAACAGCACACTGCGACTTGCGCTAAGAAGGTATTTCCAAACAGGAGAATTAGAAAAGAAATGTTTCGTGAGAGAATCTGGTTTATTAATGATCCTTTAAAAGTCAAGCCAACGGACATTGAGTGGGCCTAAGGAGCCCTGGAATCCTCCTCTCTTTGGCCGTCACTCCTCCCTCGGGTCGCTCTGCTTGAAACACGGATCCAAACGTGGATGACATAAGACCTAGGTTGGTTGCTATCCGGTTATTGTCTTGCATTGATATGATATTTAATTGTTATTTGAAATGATTGACGCTGATTTTAGTCGTCAGGGAAACGTGATCTTCGTATTTGAAGGCTAAACACTAAGAGGGGCAAAAGGTGCCCAAGTAAAAAAGCGATCTACGGATGAAAGTCTTATACCCGGCACGCGAACGGGCAGTCAGAGTTTAAGTACTGTGCAGGGGCCGATCTCGAAGACGCAGAATCAAATAAGACCAGACTCTGACTGGAATGCTTAGACGCGTGCACCGACCACCAAAGAATCTTGCCCTGTCGTCAAAAATTGAATCGGAGACCCTGCGTGGCGCCCAGATACGGGTCAGATCACCTGCATAGCCGGCACCATCTCCGCTCGCACGAGGCCAAACCGTTGCGGCTGTGGGTTGGGGTTTTCTCGGGGAAGCGAGTGTTGGGCTGCCACAAACGCGACGGACTTCATGCTTAGCCCAATCAGTCGTTGATCGAATCGCCCTAGGCGAGGTAAACTTTGGACTTGTGCAGGTGGCCGAACTGAAGCTCACCTTTGATTGCTCTGTTCTTATCATTTAAGAACTTGCAAATGTGCGCATCATCTCTATGTCGCTACGGTTCCTGTCGGATCGTCGAGACTTATACACACCTTAGCCCGCTTTCTCAACCGTGGTCGACCCTTCCACTGGCAGCAACACCGCTTGGGACTTGACGGCCGAAAGGTGGCCGGTGCTGTTCTTTTTGCTTTGGTACAGCTCCACTACTCTCATATGTCTGGTTCAGCTGGTTGTCTTCTGATTCCAGTCTATTAAATTTTTACCCTAAAACTTTTTTTTTCTTCGTCCCCTCCTATTTTACCTTCATTAATTTGTGTGTGTGCGTCAGAGACCTGTCAGGACCCAAGAGGCGACTTTTGTTGACCCATCGTTCAGCTACGGTCTATCAATTAGGCCGGTGCTCAATCCCGCGCCACTCGCTGCTCGCCTTAGGTTTTTTTTTTCTTTTTTTAATTTTTTTTTCTAGTCATTTCTATATTTGTACTTTTTTCTTTTTTGTCCTTAATATTTTTTTTTTCAACATCTAGATCTACGTCTATTGGATGATCCAAGCAGCACGGTCGGAGAGCAGTTTTTCACTGATATTCTTTTCCCTCGAAGGGTGATTTTGAAAAGGTTGCATTTCATCATCTGATCCGCTTTGAGGACCAGAAGAGGAAATTTTAAAAGAAAGGGAAAAAAAAAAGTATAAAAAAGAGGGTTTTTGAATTTGCAAAGGCAGCAAAAAAGTGGAGTGAGAAGAAGAGTCGGAAGACGATAGAGAGAAAGAGAGAAAGAGCTCCCAAGTTTGGTTATTTGCCCTCCACCTGCCCGAGTTAAGGTTTGTCTGGAACCGTGCTCGGTTGGCTCTTGCCGCTTGCATTCTGACGACACCATCATCTTTTTCAACCTCTGCGCCGTTTTCGTAACCAGTTCCTCAATCTCGCAAGAGCAATTGTCGTTTCAGCTGCTGCAATTAGCGGCAACGTCGATTGACTCCCACTCCGGTCTCCACCCCGGGCCTGTTAGGTTCTAGTCGAAGCTCTAACGACTAGCTAATCATACCGTGGTGTTCATCATTAACCACCATTTCCCTCCCCCATTCCCCTCTAACCATCCCCACCGTGTATCATTCTTTCTTCTAGTGCTTCGTCGAACCACAAGTTTCCGGCTTGAGGTTCCAGAGTCCCGTGGCTTTTTTTTTTGCCTTGTTGTAAAACCACAGGATCTCTCTCTCTGCCCTTTCCTTCAACTTGTTCTTCCCCTGAGTATCCCACTCTTTCATTCGTGGTTCCCTGCAATCTTCTCAACGGGTATCCCGATCTGGATCCTTTGGCTCTCTCTCCTCTTTGGTTCGTCTTGTTCGATATCTCGCCTTTATGAGTGCGTCGACGTTCCCGGACGCCTCTCTTACTCGCGATCCTCAGAGGTGTGTTTTTTCGAGCTTCCCTTGTGTCCCTACTAACTTCAACTCTTACCCAGTTCCCCAAGGTTTCCCGCTGACCATGTTGTCCCCCAGTTCTGACTTTGAATTAATCATCCGCCAGCAGCCCACTCGGGCGCGCGTGGCCGGTGGGAAGGAGAAAGGTATGTGAGCCCGCAAGGTCCAGCAACTGGCGGGTATTGACCGGAGGTTGGCTACACAGAACGCAAGCCAGTCGATCCCCCACCGATAGTGCAGATCCGAGTAAGAGAGGAAGGAACTTATCTCGCGCAGTAAGTGGCTCGAGTTGAGATGATCCCGTAAGGACCCGCTCACTAACAGATGCTCGTAGACACTATCTGCAAAGTCCCTATTATTTTATGTGCTGCAGCTTGTTCGATCCCTCAGATGATGTTCCAGTTCCCGTACCGCCATCCACAGCTTTGACCGGTACGTTAGTCTCGTCACTTCATCGGCTGAAGGACGTGGACAACAACGGTACGTTGACCCCGATGGGCATGGTAGACGTCAAATTGGCTGAGCTGACTGGTCCAGATGGGGGCTTCTTTGTCTTTGGGGACCTGTCCGTGAAAGTTGAGGGAGATTTTCGGTTAAAGTTCACACTCTTTGAAATGCGAAAGTAAGACAACTGCATATTCTTCCATCGGGGACTAATGAGTGGAACCTTGGGGCACTCGAAGGAACTAGGAAAAGTAGCGTATATGCTGACTTGGCACGCAGAGATATCGTTACTCATCTGAAGTCCGTCATCTCAGAACGCTTCACCGGTAAGGTTGCACCAAGAAGTTTCTCTGCTAAAACTGTTGGCACTGACGAGCCCCTAGTGTCTCCCCCAAAGAGTTTTCCTGGAATGGCAGAATCGACTTTCCTGTCCAGATCATTCGCCGACCAGGGTGTAAAATTGAGGATCCGAAAAGAGCCGCGGACGTTGATGTGAGTGTCAAAACTATACAAGAAAACGCCCGTCTCCAATACTGCCGGGGCTCTTAAACTGACTTGAGATTCAGAAAGCGATCCGTCCCGCGACCGGAGGATTATCCCCAGCCGGTTCCTCCTCGTTCTCCAGATCGATCTTCGATTCAGATGCCTGGGAATACCTTTGGGGGGTATCCAGCAGCCGCAGCTGCAGCGAGTCGAGACTATGGTTATTATGCAGGCCCGGTCAAGCGTCAGCGCACGTCAATTGACTTTGGTAACCGAGGCATGTATGATGATGGGCGGATGCGCCAAATGGAGGCTTATCCGCAGACCGCGGCTATGTATGCAAACCAACCAGGGGCCTATCCAACTCCTATCATGCAAGGGTATCCTACAGGACACACGGGTGTTCCAGATTATGCGGTTCGTTAGACCTCTCCCTAGCCCGGTACCTACGTCACCTCCGTCGACGAGAGCATAGCGGCGGACCTGACGATTAAGGGCCAAACACCCATAGTGCGTAATTTCACTCACACTTCTCACAGATGTCCTACGGTATTCCTCCCTCGGCTCAGGTTCCTCAAATGCAAGACCCAGGCGCCCATAGTCGGTCAAGTCAGCAGGCGACAATGCAGTCGCTGGGCATGGTAAACCCACCGGGCACACCTGTATGGGCACCATAAGCCATTGAATCTTTGGACGAGAAGCTAACTGCCAACATCCTTGAATAGACGGGGGATTCAACGGGTGCGATGATGCCGCAAGGGTATGCAAGGCCACAGTACCAGGCGAGCTCTACAATTCTGCCCCCTTTGCAACGGAGTCGCAACTTTGCACAAGGGGCCAACGGCGCGACGGCACGAGGTTATTTTGATCAAACTTCTCAGGGAGCAACCCCCATCCTCCCCTCACAGCCGCTTGGTACGAATGAAGCAGACCGATATGGCTCTGCACCTGGTCAGGCAACTTTCGAACACCCCGGCTCGTCTAATGGAACACCCCGCTAAGTGGGCACACACTTCGTGCTTGTCATCACCGTATTTATTGGTAGGATGGATTATGTTATTCTGTTTATTTTCTATGTTTGCTTTTTTTTTTTTTTTTTTTTTTTTTTTTTTTTTTTTTGGGAATGATGATACGCCGCGTGGGACGTTTGGATTCGAGTACCTTGGATTTTCTTTCCGGATAGACTGTCGGACCGGTGTTTATCTTTTTTATGGGAACAGAATGGGTGGCTTCCGGGAGATACAAGGCGCTTGGGGACATAAAAAAGGGAAACCGTATTAGCGGGGCATTCTTCTCATGGTTTGTATTACGATCTCTGTGGGTTTTTGGCTTTGATTTCTGGATAAGGAGACGTTTTGACTTTCTCTGTACATATTCGCTCGAAGGCCATCAGGATGTGAGGTGAGCTGAGCGCGGAGAAGCTCACGACCTGCGTTGCTTGATAGGATTCTGGAATCCATACTATTCTTAATCGCAAAAAGGCTTAACTTACCGTAAGCTTGACTGATCTGTCGGTCAAGGAGACTCAACGAAGGCGCCTTCCTGTCTAGGCAACCGGGCATGATTAAGTAGTAGTGATCGTTTCTTGCATTTATTCACTTACTCACTTCGACTCTCCCTCACCCCACTCCACCTCCACAATCTCTTTCCTCCCCTCATCATCTCTTATTATCATAACTGTATCCCAACTGTGTCTCCAATGTACTCACACGTCCTCTAAGCGGTTCTTTTTCTGCCGTTTCAAACAACGCTGGACACAAACCATGCCGACGCCCGAGCTAGAGCCAGAACCCCTGGGTTCACCTCAGGTCCGCAATCTGGAAATTAGAGGCACGTGGGATGGTGAGGTCAATGGGCGGGCGGAACTTAGGATTTCGCTCGAGGTGGGTTGTCGTCACCCTGAGCTTCATATATGATTCGTGTGTTAGTAACTGTTACTCTACAGATACAAGGCACCCCAAACACGCAGATACAAATATTAGACACCAGGTCTCCTACTGTGCTTTTATGCAAAACCTCAATTCAATTTCTATCCGAGGAATGGGGTCATAATAGTCAGCCTGAGGAGGTTCCCCCTCAAAGCCCTCTGTTCGAATTTTTTGAGCCAAACTATCCTGATGGCGAGGGAGCTCATCGGAACTCCAAAGGCTTTCCTGAAGCCCCCGACCCCATGAATGACTATGCCTTTGTTAAAGCCCATAGCGAAACGAGCTCTACAAATCACATACTGTACCCAGGTCATAAAGTTGACAGCCCTTTGGAGAGTTCTTTAATGCCTGATGAACGCTCTCCTGGCTTACGTCCTAACTTTGCAAAACGCAATGGCCAGACTAGGATGCTAAGTCTAGGGAAAAGAAGTGCTGCAGATGCTTGCCTGACAGATGTCGAGTCGAACTCGGAGGATGCCCAGCCAGACCGAAAACTTCCATATAATGGCACCATTCACAATCTCGATACGCCAGACTACTGTCTAGATGTACTACAGAAACCAGCACAGTCTGAAAGAGACAATACGATGGACAACATAAGCCAGCAGCAATCATGTTCTTCTCGAGAAGATCACAGCAAGCCAGCCTTATTGTCGGAGATGGCTGTGAGAGTGAAGCAAGCATCCGACGCAGAAAAATGCCTTGTCGCTGCACATTACATGCAAACCCCAGGTAGCCCTCACGAGAAAACGACAGCTAACGCAAGTTTCCCACGTGGGAAAAGGCTGCACACCACATCGGCAACCAAGAACCTTTGCAAAACTAAGGACAAAGACACCGATGGTCACGATATAGCGCTTACAAACCTCGCTCATTCCAATATTGGTCAGGAAAGGGTGCCCAATGACCCAGCAATGCCTCCCATCTCTCGTACTAGGTCGGTGGAAAAACTTGAGACTGATCTGGTCGACAGCCTCTCAACTAGGTCAGCTTCACAGCCAGATACAGAGCAAGAAGCAGGATCAGGTCCTGATAATTTTGAACGAAATCCCATTGAGAACTACGAACAAAATCCCGGTGATACTCACGAACCCAAACACCGTGAATTTTCTGAGAACGAGCCCGAAATTAACATGGTTGATGATATTCTTTTCGTTCAGTACCCGGCCAATGTACGCGCAGGAGTCTACAAGGTCGTCGTCAGCGTCTCAATCGCTCTGATCAGGAAGACACCCATGGATTGGTACGATCTAGTTATACCAGGTCTGCCCAAGCTGGGGACGGGAGAGAGTGGGTTCATTCTCTTCTTGATTCCTGACAAGTACGGTGTTGAATTTCGCACCACATATCTCCGCAGATTTAGGATGGTGGAAGACTGCTTGTTCGCTGAGTTTGTGGACAAGAGGGATCTTGTGATACCAATGCGATCTTTTGACCAGAGGAATTACGGCATTGTCAAAGGTTTTGTCGTGGACCAGGAAATTGAAGCACGTCCTTTATTGATCTCTGCTTTAGAGGACAACAAGCACACGCACTCAGGTTTGTCGGTGAGATATCATGCGATGTGCTCGTTGAGGTTGCATGAACGCTGCTTCTGGGCTGAGAAGTGCTGTTTCTTTCTCGACTTAGACGGAGGGCCAGAAGGATTTTTCCAATGCAAACTCCAACCTCCGGATACAAGCTTGCAGGTGGTCTATATACCTAGCAGTAGTTCATATTCTATCGGTGTCTCCCACCTTCAAATCATATGTTCACCACGAGATTTAGGGATGTTTTGCATCACTTGGCTAGTCAAAATGCCTTTCCTAGCGAGGAACTGGCTGCCGCGAATCTATCCTGGGTCAACATCCTATACTAATGAACGAGATAGAGGTCAACTTCGAGCTACGTTTACTAGACTATATGCCAATGCATTCACTGAAGAACAAAGCTACCAATGTATCATGTCCGCTCTCGAAAGAGGAGATGAAACCGACGGAAGATCAGAAGCTGTGGAGGGTGGTGATTGGACTGAAGACCCTGAACGGACATTCAGATCTCAATATATGAACACAGTAGCTAAAGCTATATCAAGGCCGTTAAGAGCCCTATGGACGCCAATCAATGACCCTATACCTACCTGGAGAGCGTCCCGGAAAAACTTGTTCATTCTCACCCTTGTTGTTGCTTTTACAATCTGTGGCACGCTATCATGCCTCCTACTTAGCCCTACATACTCTGGAGCTCTCAGTCGCCCTTGCGGACCTGGTAATGGGGCAAATGCTGGCTTGCTTGATAAGTCGAGATTGGACGGGCAGATTCCGGGCTGCGGGGAGCCGAGCTGTAAGTATAAAAACTTTACTGAGGAGCTTTTCGACCAAGCCCCAGACAACTTTGACAGCGCGTCGTTATTCGATAACAATAATACCAGTAAACACGTGCCCTTGAATCAGCAGGAAGCTATTGATCTCGAGACAGATGTCAAGAGAGTTGAAGAACAAGAACAAGCGGAGGAACAGACAGCTATCACACCAGGCGTGGAGTCAGGTAAAGTGTTTTCCTTGAGAGATCAAATCGATCATTTCCTAGGTTGGAAAGGACCCATTGATCGCATGGCATGAGCAGGTCCGTTATCGGTTGCGCTCTGGATAGAAAATGACAGAACTAATGAAAATGAATGGGATTCTCGTATCTCTACGGATCACATACATCATAGGTCGTATTTGCATGGAAAGACTTTTCTTTCTTCTATTTGTGTTCTTCTAAAATGTTACTCTAGCCGTTGAGTGGTCTCCAAGTAGTTTAGTACCTCCTCAACCGCCCACTTTAGAATATCTAACATAGGCTTAGTGCCTCGTCCAGGAGCTACGATGACACCAGCATTTGTTCTCAGGTTCACTCCTTGTCCCACTTGGTTAAGCAACTCCTGGGAGTCTGCGCTTAAAATGTTACTCTTCTGTGATTCCCCTTCAGGTAGGAACAACCAGGCATGATCCTGCACATACCGCGGCCACACGATATCGTCCACATAGCCTGGTGGATCCGTCCAGAAGTTCTGCGGCGGCCGATTATCTTCACCTTCCAAGTCCACTTCATCAGACACTGAACTTCTTTGCGGTAATGAGGTAGGCTCTGGCGCAGGCCCACTCGTCACATATCCACTCCGACTCTCACGCCGCGACTTCACCATATCGTATGGCGCGGGCAAAAACAGATGGACATCAATATTCTCATGTACGGGTCGAAGAACATGGTCTTTATCCTCGGATTCGGGGGGACTGTACAATAGAAACCCTTCCAGAAAAGCAATCGTACGCTTAACTGGAGCCATAGTTCCTTCATTTCCGGAACCAGGTTGCTGCTTCTGCTGCTGCTGAAAAAGCAAGCAAAGTCGACCCACCACTTCCTTTTGCAACTGAAGAATCGTCTCCTCATCAACACCCGAGTCCGACTTTTCATTGAGATCCTGGATACTCTTCAGACGGGGCGGAAGATGTCCATGTTCACGGACGTAAGACAAAGCCGAAGATAGGAATTTGACATCGATTGCGTCGATGGTATCCCAGTCTTGGACTGCTTTCCCGGATGCGGTCGTTGTGTATGGAATTCTAGGATTTGGTGTTAATAACTCCGCTTTCTCTTATTATGCCACACTGGTGAATTCTATTTCAAAAAACGAATAACAAATACCCAAACAATCCAAGGGACAAATAAAAAATACAAAATCAAAATTTTCAAAAAAGAGAAGAAAAGAAAACTCAATCTAGAGTTTTCCCCAAGGTATGCAGGGTAGGTATGTACATACCGATCATCGGGAAAATAAAAATCATCCTCATGGACAATAAATGTGAAAAGACTCTCGTCCGCTTTAGAAAATATCCTCTGTAGTAATCGAGCTAGGGTCGTTTTACCGCTGGATGAGGGTCCTGAGATCCCGATTACACCGGTTTGGGACGTCATTGTAGTGGTGACAAATTTCAACCTGCTCCTTTTTCTCTCTTTCTCTTTTCCTCTCTTTCTCTCAGGCCAGGAGTTTCGGTGAACGTAGATTGATTGACTGACCGGTGTGGAACTGTTACGGGAAGGGAATCATGCCTTCGACTCCGATGTGGTATGGATAGAAAAGGTGGGGGGGAGGATTTATAGGCAGTGTGGGTCCTATACATGATACCATTTCTTAGCGTGGTTTTTGGGATGGTTATCTTGATTGTTCTTGGTGTCTTGGTGCCTTGGTTTTCAGGTGTATGTTCTACGACGTTCATCGTAGTGTGCTTAATTGCCTGATTTGGTTAGCGTTGCAGTGTAGCTATTTCTGGAGGAATGCGGGTTTATGGAGTATGTCTTGGGATTGAAAGTCGGACCTGATTGTATGATGATTACCATGTCTAATTGGCTTGGGATATTTTGTTTACTTGGTTTATTTGGTTTAATTGGGAGTTTATCTGTAGGTACCATTTCGTAAATTAGCACCATTCTCTCTTACACTATATTGAATCAAATATTCCTGTCCAGTATCCATCCAACCTACAAGTCCAATTGTATACAATACATGATCTGGTATAGTTCCTAGAGACACCGCCCCACCCAGTCAGTTGAAAATAGATACGTAATTGTTGGTACTCTCGTCAGTGCCGTCGCTGGAGTTCATCAATGACGGAAGTGTCTCAAAAATACCACCGCAGTGCAAATCAGTGCCATCCGATCTCCTCCGTTTGGGTGTCCCCACAACTGAGTCTCCCGTAGTGTCCACGTTCATATCAATAGGTACGGGTCCCCGTTTGCGGCTTCGGGGGATTCTCTCGGCAGAAGAAGGGGACTCATTCACTTCGGGGATTCGGAGTCCGTGGCGGTCGAAGAAACCAGGCGGTTGATTCAAGTACGCTGGGCCAGTGAGGTCTTCGTCATCTGCCATGTGGAGGAAGGGCTCATTCTGGATTATAGAGCTCATAGTGCTATCGTCGAGCAGGTCTCTTTCCGCTTGTTGCATTTCCTTCTCTGACATGGCTTTTCTGCGCTCCAACATCTTGTCTTCCAAGGTGTCTTTGAGAACGAGAGTCTCTACGAAAACTGGTCGCGTCTGGCCAATACGATGTGCTCGTTTTATCGCCTGGCTTTCCACGTTAGGTTGCCAGATAGGGTTGACAATGAATACGCGCGAGGCGTTCGCGATGTGTAAACCATGGGATGCTTGATGCAGATCCATTAAGAGAACACGAACGTCCTCCTGTTCTCGAAATAGTTCCAAGTAAGCCGCTCGAACTTTAGGTTTCAATGTATTCGCGTAGATACGGAAATCAACACCAAGCAGTTCAAGTCCTTCCGCGATCCAGAATGCAGAGTTATTGTTATCGTAGAATATGATAATCTTTTCTTCCGTATGAAGTTCTTGAACTTGATCCAACAAATAGGTCAGTTTTGCAGATGTTGTTGCAACCAACTTTGTCTGTGCAAGCGGAGACGATGGTGGTAAAGTTTTGACTGTACAGCTGCTCAGCTTATCAGGCGTGGTTTTCCTGGTTGTCACGGAATCCGGGTGTTCTTGTCGGCCGGATAGCGCAAGTCGAGCCTTTATACCCGCTCCAGCAAGACCTTCTTCGGGATACATTTCATTGAGGCGTGCGGTAACAAAATTCTGGGCTTTATGGGCCTGTGAGATACCCAACAGAAGGGGCTCAACATCGGATCGCGATGGTGAGAGCGCCCACATGCTTCGAGAATGAGAAGGAAAGTCCTGGATAAACACCCCCAATTCATGGAATTGTTTGAAAGCGTTCCAACTCTGACAGGCAATCGCCTTCTGAGCTATTTGAATGCCCTCTGTGAGTATATCCATGTCATCTTGAACCATCCTCTCTCTGTTTGTTTCCATGTAGTTCGAGGCAACATGGATCGTTCCTTGGATGTCACCGTCGGAACCAGCCCACCAAAACCCAGCCTGTCGTAGGTTATTAATAACCAGACTCAGGTGTTTTCTGTTACGTGGATGGAACATATAGTCCTGGTCCTTGCGCTCGGAAGTGATCGCGTTGACAGCCAATATGAAAATGAACAAGTTGAGATTTAACTTGTCATAGAATGTCGGCTCAAGACGCACGACCCTGTTGTACAACCTTGGAAGAGGAACCTCGTTATAGATAACCTCCATGCGGTGCCGCACGACAAGGCTCTGCAAGGTCGCACGGAGCGACTGTGCCTTCCGACGCTTCCCGTCCTCTCCGACAGGTTTCATGTATTTGGTCCAGTTAGCTGGGTCATTGGGGTGAGAATTTGACCATGGTTTCAGATCTAAGAACCCGACAACAATACGTCGGATTTCGTCAAGATCCTTGAGCTCACTGCCAATAACAGTGGTCTTCTCTTTCCCACGAAGCACAGCTGCTGTAGCCTCTGTCATGTCTGAGCCACTAGTGGCATTGGTCTCATGCGAAGCTAAGCTAACCTCAACTCCATATAAGCCACTAGACGGCGTTCCAGATACTATCCACCGACGCTCGACGTGAAGCTGGTCCAATATGTGAACCATGTTTGTTCGATGGCCATGACCAGCTACATTATGACCTTCATCGACGATGATCCGAAGCCAATGGAGTTTCGTCAGCGGTGATGAGTCTGAAGTGATTGAGTTTCGTCTGTTGTTGGATGCTGTGCCTGCCTCTTTTTCAAAGCGAACTTTTGAAAACAAGACAATATCATATTCCAAAAGTTGGTCTGGTGGGGGGACCGGATCTGAGCTGTTCTGGATTACGAGAACGTTGACTCCTTCAGCATGTTTGGCTATTTCATCTTTCCAGTGGTTTACGAGGTTAGGTGGTACAACTATCAAAGTAGCTGGACAGAGACGGATCTGCCGGGGAGGTGGCCTCGGATAGGCTACACCAGTCCGGCTTCCGTATCTTGCTGGCGGTGGGGGTATGGTATATACTCCGCGATGCTCCTTGCATGCTTCGATACATCTACCAAAAAAGGTGCCGGTACACCTCATGAAATCGAAATGACTCTTCCAAGGCAAGGATAGTCGGCCTGCAGTTGCAGCTGCCATATCGAGAAGACTTCCAGTTTGTGGCCGAACTGGGAGCTCCATGTCCTGATACTCTAGAGGAACTTGAGGAAAGTGGCCTTGAGTAGCCAATATCACAGCTATGCATATAAGAGTCTTCCCACAACCCATAGTCTCAGCAAGAATACCTATTAAATGTCAGCAGATCAGAGAATCAGACTTACTCAGAACAACATACCACCACGAGGCTCCGAATACATTCTCTTTTCTCGAATGATATTGCCTTCCTCTTTGTCGTAGTAGTATTCCTGGCCCGTAGGTGTAGCATAAGATTTGAGCCGAGGATCAAGCATGGGTGCTGACTGCGCCTCCCGCTGAATCATGGCGGCAGCCGAACGGCGTTGATAAGGGTATAGGGCTGTGCGCAAGTAGGGGACACGAGAATATCCTCTGGGAAGTTCTACACCATCGTCAAAGCCGTCAAGGTCATCATGACCCCTTTTAGGTGTTACCGAAAGCAGTTGTTGCATGGCCTTTTTGGTGTGCTGATCTCTCATCGAGTCCGGGTTGGGCACGGGGTTTTGCAAAGTATTGAAGATGTACCACAATGACTCATCCTCGTTCGAGTTTTGGGGATTATTACTGCTCGTATCGTCTAGAGAAGAGCATCCAGACCATGCTGCGGGCGAGTGGTCAATCTTCGCCATGATGATCTTGAGCGCACGCCTCAGAGGTGTACTCGAGCGTGGGATAATCTTGCGACCTACATCATCAGGTAAGACATGCACGCGAACATAACTCCAGCGATGGTCTTTCTGATATGTATAGGTGCTGGTCCAAATCCAGTGGTGTTTTTCCAAGTTAGAAACTTCTGAATGAGGGAAATCGTCACGTTGTGTCGATAAAGCATCGGTATCTTGCGCGGTGTACTTCTTCAGAATACCCACTGGAATGTACAGATTGTGATTTTCAACAGGGCCGTACGTATCAATTGACGAACAAAGTTCCTTTGTTGATATTGTTGGGCCTTGATTCTCTAACCCTCGAGTCACGACAGCAGGTATATATGTAGCCGTGCTATCTGTTGGCTCAGGGACAGAAGAATGATGATTCTGGATTAGGGAATTATTATCTTGTGTACTTGCACAAGACTTTCCTTGACCCTGTAATACCTGAGCGCTTGGCAAACTCATTGTCCAATTCGTGATGCGTTTCTGGGAGGGCGAGTGGAAGGACTTCAAATAATAACAACATTATATAACCAACAATCAATCATTTATTCACATTCACTACCTCTCAGCGTTGATATAGACCTCTGAGAGACGTCCCAAAAACTTGCGGTCGTTTTATTTAAAAAACCCATTTAGTCTTGTGCCAGAGACAGGCATGCACCTCTAGACTCTTTCCAGAAGATAGAACTGTTTGAATGGCAGGAAATTTTTGGTGTCGCAATAGTGGAAAGCAGGGGAGCGATAAGATGGCCTTCTGGGTTCTTGGAGTCTAACTCTTTTGATTGGCTTAGATCTTTGACCGCCTTGAGCTTACCAGGGTTAAATTAATACACTGGTACCCCGCCATCTATGCCTGGTACTAAGTTATGGAAAGAGTACACAGTACTGGAGATGAAAGTTCAATCTATTATTATTAAAAGAGCTATAGTATTTTATAACGAAGGCATATCCACTCATAGTAGTAGCTGCTGGTTTAACAAACAATATGCATAATGGAAAATGGAAAATTTTGTCCAACAGTGAACCCCAAACATATGTACGCCATTTTCAAAGTAAATCAGCAGCATTGTTAGAAAGCCAGTCATACGCGCGACTTCCAGTATACTCCACTGCAGTATGAGAAATATGTAACCGAAAAATGCCTCACCACGTTCCGTCTCACAGATGCAAGGAAGAAAGGAAAAAAAAAAAAAATAAATAAGAGAAGGAATATATAAAGATAAAAGGAAAAGGAGGAGATCATGATAAAGAAGATCAGTTAGAGAGTTATTGGGTGAGGTAGTCCTCGATTTCAAACCCCACGCGCTTTAAAGTCTTCTCCTCTAGTTCCCTCGGAGAACCAGCTGCTCTCCGCACCACTATAGTTCGCGCGTCATGCAAGCGAACTTCAACGGGGTTCCCCCCAAATCGATCTAATTCGTCTTTCTCACATTCACGAACATATACTGTAATATCTGGGCCTACACAGGCACGCCAAAGAGACGCCATCCACTGCCAATGATCTAGTGGCGCGTAAGAGTCTCCGATAGGCACGGAGCAAGCGAAGGCGTCGGCTGTAGTAAGCTGGTACCTAGGAACCAGGGCCACAGGTACAGGGCAGGGTGCTGAGCCGGAAGATGATGAGTATGATACAGATCCATTCTCGCTCGACTGAGCCGGTGAACTGATATGAATATCGGCTCCTTTAGGAATAGAGCTTTTGGGCGACGCTCCTGGTGTTGAGTTGTCTTCATCCACGGACTTCGGTTCCAAAGATCCATACAGGGGTTTGACGAAGCTCAGGATTTCATCTGAAATGCGGTGCCAGGCTGAGATGGTGTTCAGATAATCAACCGTAGCATCACCCATCTGACCAGATTCAGAGTAACCTTCCCGCAGACAAATATCGGGTCCTTCAAAAATGTGGGTGTGGTATTTTCCTTCTTTCTCCAATGTATTGTTAAGAAAGTCAACAACTGACTTCACAGCGATAGGGTCTTGGCCGTCAACTGATACCACGGCTCCCCGTCTCCGTGAGGCTCCATCACGGAAAGAAGGGAGGAGGGGTGGCGAGATTTTAGCGAGTACCTTGATCTTATTCAGGAATGGGATAGTCATCACTGTAGCCTCCAGACTGGAACCTTCTTGGACATATTGAGTCACTGGCGTCGCAGAGCTGCACACAGGCGCAGTTGTCTGTAGCGGCGGGAGCTTCAGACTAGGGTCAGGTTGGGGGTACTCCTGAACACCCCGGTAAGGTCGTGGAGGCTGCAACATGTGGAATGATCCACGGGGGTTAGGTGCCTCTGGGTGAGTATATGGTGATATTGGGTATGAGGCATCTGGGCTTCTCTCCCGGTGAATACGTGCTTTGCTGGGCAACTGTGTGCTGATTCGGCGACGCTTGGAGTCCGGGGACCCATTCACCGTCTCTTCCCACTGGCGTTGCCGTGGTGGGAGAGACTCTCCATTGTTTCCCATCTTCATAGGGTTGGAGGGTCGGTCCGAGTCTTTAGACCGACACGGATAGCTGCGTGCTGTGATCGTTTCGTGCTGTAATGAGGCTCCATTCCCCTTGGAAGAGCCATTCGGATTGAAAGGGGTCTCAGGTGATACTGGAGGATTCATCACACGCCCCCCACACCGACTACAGACAGTAGAGCCTGGAGGGTTATGGCTGATGCCGGAACTTGTGCCCCGGGGGTTTCCGTCCCTACCATAGCGTCGAGGCTGGTACCGATATTCAGGGTACTGCTGCTGATGCCGAGCCTTCTCTTCCTACAATGGGATCAGTATGACAAAGAGCTCTATCACTAGGACTGTCTTTTGTTTACCTCTGCCAGAGCTTTCCATTCATCCTTCGTCTCCTGAGGAAGCCGTCTCCATTGCTCGCCAATAATTTTTGATATATCGGGATTAGCAAGACCCGGATTCTGCGCAACCACCGCCGCTTGATAATGCTGACGATACAGGATGAAAGCTGGAACAAGGCTATCAGTTCCAGGAGCCATGAGTTGGGGCGGATGGTGTAAGAAGGAAGGGATGCAAGCATACCATTGCGAGGCCTTGGGATTTTAGGGTCCGGTTGACACAGACAAAATTGTGTCACGGACTCCCTCGAAGTAGCTGACTTGACAGGACTTGAGGATGAGGAGCGTTCAGATACCGAGGACCGTTCTCGGAACGGGATGCTCTTTGCTGGCAAAGGAGCCGCGGGCTTTGGCGGCTCGATAGGAGCATTGGAAGCTATCTTGTTCAGAGCAATCTTGGCCCGGTTCAAGGAAGAGAGATGGATTTGAGGCAATCCATCGGCTGCATATCGACATGAACTCCCCATTGAAACTCCATCCATATGGCGGTCCAGCATGGACACCTTAGAGACGTTATCATTCATGATCTTGTGCTCGAGGAGGTTACTGGTCGGCCTGGGAAAAGTAACTTGAGGGGAGTCATAGTGCAAAGCAGCGGGCTTGGGGAGAACTCGATCGAAAGACATTTAAAAAGAGGAGGAGGGAGCGAAGGACCGCTCTGGTGGGAATCGACAACGTGGTGCTGGGGGTGAAAGACGAGGACCTCATTAGATGAAAGAGTAGGTATGAGTGGTTATAGAAAACACACGCCTGGGGGACAGGGAAAAAGAAACGAGAACGAAAGAAAGAAACAAGATATAAGGTTATGATAGAAGGCGGATCCCTTGTGCAGGGGAGTTTTATTCTCCCTTTTGATTTCGGTTTCTTTTCTTTTTCTTTTCCCTCTTTTTTTTTTTTTTTTTTTTTTTTTTTTTTTTTTTTTTTTTTTTTTTTTTTTTTTTTTTTTTTTTTTTTTTTTTTTTTTTTTTTTTTTTTTT